>NC_068432.1:29903976-29956476 GCF_023373465.1 Oncorhynchus keta
ACACGTATACATATATAACAGGAGTATATTGGTGATACTTTATAAGAGTTTACTGGGACTTGCAGGTATATTCAAAGATCCATCAAGATCCCCTGGAAAATTACACATCCATAACCACAGGCACCAATCAATCTAGAGTATTATCCTTACCTGATAAGCATCTCTGCAAGGCTCTTAGCATCTGTGAAAGCAAACACAAATATCTTTATTAGATTATAATGGATCATCATGTGGATTAGGCTAATTATTTTGACGTGTTACCTTTAGTGCTTCTCAGTTATTTACTCATTTACTTATGGCTCTTCCTCTCTGTTCTCCCCTCCCCCTCTTCCCTCTCTTTCCCCCTCCTTCCCTTTGTTTCTCACCTCTGAGTCGTTTGAGTCTCTTCTCCTTGCGTTTCTTGCGGATGATGAAGAGCAGGGCGACGCCCAGGGTGACCAGGATGACAGGAGAACCGATGGAGAACAGCTTCTTCACATCATCTCTGTCCTCATGGGCAGAGCTTATAGGAGGGATGGTACCTGGGAGGGAGAGAAGGGGTGAGAGGGAAAGTGAGAGGGAGGGAAAGGGGGTCAGAGGTAGATTAAAGGACTGCTTTTACCACCACTTTCAAGCCCACTCACATTCTACTCCTCCTTCTCTCCCTTTTTTGGTCTCCCTCCTTATGATGTAATTAGCTCTGAATAAGAGTCTGCTAAAATGTACATGAAAATGTCAAAGCAGCAAGTGAGAGCAGTTATCTGGTAGAAACAGGAAGTGACTCACTGCCGTCATAGTCTGTGGTGGCAAACTGGGAGCTTTGGTTCCCACAGCCGGCGCTATTACAGGCCTTCATCTTCAGCTCGTACCAGGTGGCCTCCCGCAGCTCGCTGAGGAATAGCTGGGCCGTGGCGTTGGCCTTCAGGCTCTGCCAGGCCCACGTGCCCTTGGGCCGGAAGTCCAGCAGCAGAGCGGTGATGGGGCAGCCGCCGCTGGTCCAGCCCTGCAGGTTGAGCCCCGCGTGGGTGGAGTTGATGTGGGTGAGCAGGGGCTGCTCTTTGTTGAACACGGGCTCTGCAGGAGAAGAGAAGAGACAGGGAGATTGTCAGACTGGCGGTAACTGAAGTTAGTGTGTTAGAGTGGGGATGTAGTTTATATGAGGTAAAACACACGATGTGAGGTAAAATATAAAATCATGCTGTGTTAAAATTAAACTATTTCTGCTCCTTCCTCCGCTACACCCTCGCTCACCTTCCCCCCTTCCCCTTGATCTTTCCTTTTCCCTCACCTCGTCCGTGGGTCTTAGCCTCGATGATCTCAGAGATGCGTCCTGAGCCCACACTGTTCTTGGCTGCCAGTTTGACCTTGTACCAGGTCCCACAGCGCAGGTTGTCCAGCCTGAAGGAACGCTCACTGGAACTAATGAACACATCCCTCCACTCCTCTGTGTTGTCCACTGAGTACTGCAGGACGAAACCTGAGGACACACAGGGATACACTACAGAATCAATTAAGCATTTCTTTATAATCTGCCGAATATACAAATAAACCATTTAAAAAACAATGAAATACTGTAAATGTCTATCAATTATAATATCGTCCCAGTTCAATTATTAAAGCCATATTACACAACCTGCACATACTCCACTGAGGTAAAATCAGGTCAGCTCTAACGGCTGTTACACCCCATGAACACCAGGGGGAGATAAAGGATTTAGAATGCCCTCAGTGATACAGTACCTTCTTTTGCTAGTATATCAGACATTAGGAGCTAAAAGTTAACACATTGACGGGAACCGAGAAAATGACACAAAAAGGTAAAAGGCTATATCAATATTATTTATATTTTTAGAGGAATTATCTCTCAGTGAGATACAGCAGGTAAAGAACTCTCCTCAGACTGATCCTAATGCACTAAGGCCCAGGGGGAGGGAGTGGTGTACCTCTGATGGAGCTGCCTCCGTTGTCCCCAGGGATCCAGGCCAGGGTGATGGAAGAGGTGGAGGTGGTGGAGACGGTCAGACGGGGCTGGTCTGGAGGAACTGAACATCCAGAGAGAGAACACAGTCAGACACAGTTAGAGTCAATCAGCACCACAGAGACCAGGCACAAACAACACACAGTGACAGTGAGCAGATTGAGGGACCAGATAGAGAGATACGATACACACACAGTCAGCGGAACACCCAGAAACCAGCTGAGACAACCCCAGAAGGTCCTCAGACCTCGCCCCACCCATACACTCAACCAGCCCAGCGTATCCCAGCTCACCTTGCACCAGTAGGTTTACTATGATGGTGTCAAAGCCCAGGGTGTTGGTGGCCGTGCACGTGTAGTACCCAGAATCCTCAGCTTTGACGGAACGTAACACCAGAGTACCGTTGGACAGGATCTGACGCTGCCCGTCCACAGTCACAGGGATAGTCGAGTCCTCACTGAGACACACACACAGAGGATCCCAGTTAGATCACAATACAGCAACCTCACACCTCTATGGTAGACTTAACCCTGACCTGAACCTTATCTTCCAAAACCCAGCATTGGCACCAAGTCTAAAGTTTCTCCTAGCATTGACTGAGAGTTCCCCACTTTACTTCCATGGAGGATGAGTTAGGAGAGTTCTGACCTGTCTTTGGTCCATTTGATGGTGGGGGTGGGTTCTCCCACTGAGCTGCAGGGCAGACGGACCTCCTTCACCCAGGGAGTAGTCACTGTGCCCCCGAAAGACAGGATCTTAGCTGGGGCTGCAGATAGAGGGCAGGTGACACAGGTTAAACTGGGATGTCACATATACACACACACACACACACACACACACACACACACACACACACACACACACACACACACACACACACACACACACACACACACTGAATATGCTCACATACACATGCACATTCACACACTTAAGCACCCAGGTACATTTACAGCCAGACAAACACTCTAACCTCTCTGCTCTGTTTCCACTTTCTTGTTGTGTAAACATCTTTCTCTAGTGTTTGCTGAGTGATCCTGGTATTGTGTAGGTTAGCCTGGAGGGTTTCCTTTTACCCACTGTTATGAGAGCAGAGCAGAGCATTGGAGTCCCCCTCCTATCCCTCCGTCTCGCTCAGTCCATCCATGCTCCATAGATTCTCCCCAGTATTGATCCCTGTCCACCCCCGTCCCTAAGGGCCAGTTTACTGGGTAGGCCCTGTTCATCACCACATAATTAACAACAGTGTTTCCTGCTACACCGCCAGCCCTCAATCAATACTACAGCTGTCAGTCAATAGAGAGAGAGAGAGAGAGAGAGAGAGAGAGAGAGAGAGAGAGAGAGAGAGAGAGAGAGAGAGAGAGAGGAAGAACTTGGGATAGAGAGGGAGAGAGGGAGAGAGAAGAGAGAAAGAAAGACAAGAGAGAGGAGAAAGGTACAGAGAGACAGATGAAAGCCCTCTGTGTAAGACAGACTATTTCTGAAATTCTTCTTCCTCTATTTTCTTCTTCTCTTTTTAAATAACCTTTACACAAATCCCTCCATCCCTCCTCAATTACCCCTCGCCCCCTCCTCCCTTACCTTTCCCAGCAGGCTCCACGGTGACCTTTTCACTGATGTTGCCGCGGCCAGCAGTTGTCACGGCGGAGGCCCAGATGAGGTACTGTTTACCGCGGGTCAGATGGGTGATCCTGTAGAACAACATCTCTGGGTTGGCCTCATACTCACTGGGAGCCTGGGGAGAGAGATACAGGTCCGATTATTAACACTGTGTAATACCATGGTATAATGGTACAGTAGCACTTTGGAGGGGCTGCTTGGCATATATGGTCTAATGGCATGAGGGAAGCCCAGATGACTTGAAAGAGAACTAAGGAGAACTAAGGAGTATAACTCATGCATGTATGCAGGCACGCAACACACACACACACACAGCCGTGTTTACTTGAACATGGCTTTAGTACCCAGTCTCTCTCACACACACACACACACACACACACACACACACACACACACACACACACACACACACACACACACACACACACACACACACACACACACACACACACACACACACACACACACACACACACACCACCTCCCTCATCTGTTCACCACTCAATACCATCTTCACCTCTTTTTTCGTTTGCCTCATTTACCTTTTTCTCTCTTT
Source organism: Oncorhynchus keta (assembly GCF_023373465.1). NCBI lineage: Eukaryota > Metazoa > Chordata > Actinopteri > Salmoniformes > Salmonidae > Oncorhynchus > Oncorhynchus keta. The sequence goes on from NC_068432.1 coordinate 29,908,110, forward strand.
CTCTCTCCCTCCCTATCTCAGCCTCTACCCAGGCTTGCTGGAGAGCAGGGTGGGTATGACAGAGGGATAGAGAGAAGAAGGGAGGGGAGGAGGGAGAAGGGGTGAATGTGGGGCTCTGGGGGGGGTGAGTAACAGGAACATTAGAACATTCCTCCAGCGTGGAGGCAGCAGTGTCGTGGTGATCCAGGGAGTGATACAGAGAGATAATGAAAAGAGGAACAAAAGCACTCTCATCTCTGTGTGACTGATACCCTGCTCTGCTCCTCCCTCCCTCGTCTCCCTCCCCCGTCTCCCTCCTCTTCTCCATGCTCATTTACATGGTACTCATCCACATAGGGTGAGGATTTGTGAATGATAAGAAAGTGGAATTCTTCCATGATAGCAGGATTTTATTGGATCGTGTGTGTGTGGTCTGAATGTGTGCCACCAGAAAATGAGTGTGTGTGTGTGTGTATGTGTGTGTGAGAGAGAGAGAATAATGTAGATGTGTGAAAACTGCATAGCTAGTGCAGACCTGTGTGTGTGAGAGCTCCTGATGCTGCAGTGGGCATGTGTGAGCTTGTTCTCTGCTTCATTTGCATATCTACGTCTCATCACGTTGCCAAGACAACCTCATCTGTTCATCTGGGAGGGCAGGAAATAAAGCGACGGTGCAAACACAGTGAGATAGAGACACACCCAAACACCCCCCACATACACACACACACACACACACACACACACACACACACACACACACACACACACACACACACACACACACACACACACACACACACACACACACACACACACACACTGAGTGTTGGTTACTAATGAATTATCCATCAAGTGCTATATCATGCATTCACATCATGTCCTGTCATTAGGGCATTAATTCTCTGCCTCTACAATACCTGTAACTGCGCCTCCCCCATCCCATACTCTGCCCTCTCAGTGGTACTTACCGGCTGTCCGGAGCCTGGGCTGGAGCAGTAGATGGTGTACTTGCGGATGACACCATTGGGTTTAAGGGGGGGTAGCCAGGACACGACCACACTGTTGGGAGATGAGGGCACGGCTTTGATACCAGCTGGAGGACCTGGGACTGGAGAGGATACACAACACATAGACAGGTCAGCAGAGCTGTGTGTGTGTGTGTGTGTGTGTGTGTGTGTGTGTGTGTGTGTGTGTGTGTGTGTGTGTGTGTGTGTGTGTGTGTGTGTGTGTGTGTGTGTGTGTGTGTGTGTGTGTGCGCGTGTGTGCGTGTGTGCGTGTGTGAGTGTGTGTATGTGCGTGTGTGAATGTATGAGTGTGTCTTGTATGTTCCATCCAAGATGGCATAGCGGTTCAGATGTCTTTTGTCCTCGTCTTGTCGTGTCCCGTATATATATATATATATATATATATATCATCTTGAAAACACTCTCCTGCAACCCGCCTCACCAATTTATATTTATAAAAAAGTATTATTTACCTCAAATCTGTAATCCTCCAAGAAGCTAGCCAGAAACTCCAAGAAGCTAGCCAGAAACTAGCCAGAAGATAGCCCAGAAGCTAATCCAGAAGCTAATCAGAAGCTAGTTCAGAAGCTAGTTCAGAAGCTAGTTAGCGTCTTTACTGGCAAATCGTTAGTATTCAGCTAACCACGGTTTGTGGTCATCAGCTATCCTTTCGCTCGAAAATCTATCACCAGTTTTGTACGGTGCAGCGCAGCGCGGCTCGGAACGGAACATACCGGACCAATTTTTCTCTCCATGTCCCTGGATTTCAACCGCTCTCTGGACATTCATACCTGGATCTCACAGCTAGCTAGCTGCTATCCGTGTGACTATCGGCTTTTGTCGATTCCGGAGCAAACATCAATTATTCCGGAGCTAGCCAGCTCCGTCAATCACTCCTGAGTTCCATCAATCACTCCGGGGCTGCAGTCACCTATCCGGACCCGTTTTACTGCCTACGCGGAGCTCCACTGGGCCTTCACAACTGGACTGCCGACGTTATCTACCCGAAGGAGTTATCCGGCTGGCTCCTCCGTCGCAACGTTACCTGAACGCCCATCTGCGGCCTGCTAACCGTTAGCTGTCTATCTGAATAGATCGGCTGCTATCTGAATAGACAATCGGACAATTTATTTATTTATTTTTATTATTATTATGTTTCTTCTTGGGCCTCTATAACTATATATATTGTTTTTATTTTTGTTGTTGTTGTGTGATTTGGATTAATCCCCTCTACCACACGGAACTCCACTATTCTACTGACGGAACGCAAGAGGTGGCTAATAACAGACCTCCATCCTATGCTAGCTTGCTACCGATCGCCTGGCTAGCTGTCTAAATCGCCGTGACCCCCAACCAACCTCTCCACTCACTGGACCCTTTTGATCACTCGACTAAGCATGCCTCTCCTTAATGTCAATATGCCTTGTCCATTGCTGTTCTGGTTAGTGTTTATTGGCTTATTTCACTGTAGAGCCTCTAGTCCTGCTCACTATACCTTATCCAACCTATTAGTTCCACCACCCACACATGCAATGACATCTCCTGGTTTCAATGATGTTTCTAGAGACAATATCTCTCTCTTCATCACAATACCTAGGTTTACCTCCACTGTATTCACATCCTACCATACCTTTGTCTGTACATTATACCTTGATGCTATTTTATCGCCCCCAGAAACCTCCTTTTACTCTCTGTTCCAGACATTCTAGACGACCAATTCTTATTGCTTTTAGCCGAACCCTTATTCTACTCCTCCTATGTAGCGATGTAGAGGTGAATCCAGGCCCTGCAGTGCCTAACTCCACTCCTATTCCCCAGGTGCTCTCTTTTGATGACTTCTGTAACCGTAATAGCCTTGGTTTCATTCATGTTAACATTAGAAGCCTCCTCCCTAAGTTTGTTCTATTCACTGCTTTAGCATACTCTGCCAACCCGGATGTTCTAGCTGTGTCTGAATCCTGGTTTAGGAAGACCACCAAAAATTCTGAAATTTTAATTCCAAACTACAACTTTTTCAGACAAGATAGAACTGCCAAAGGGGGCAGTGTTGCAATCTACTGCAAAGATAGCCTGCAGAGTTCTGTCCTACTATCCAGGTCTGTACCCAAACAATTTGAACTTCTACTTCTACTTCCACCTCTCTAAAAACAAGTCTCTCACCGTTGCCGCCTGCTATAGACCACCATCTGCCCCCAGCTGTGCTCTGGACACCATATGTGAACTGATTGCCCCCCATCTATCTTCAGAGCTCGTGCTGCTAGGCGACCTAAACTGGAACATGCTTAACACCCCAGCCATCCTACAATCTAAACTTGATGCCCTCAATCTCACACAAATTATCAATGAACCTACCAGGTACCTCCCCAAAGCCTTAAACACGGGCACCCTCATAGATATCATCCTAACCAACTTGCCCTCTAAATACACCTCTGCTGTCTTCAACCAAGATCTCAGCGATCACTGCCTCATTGCCTGCATCCGTAATGGGTCAGTGGTCAAACGACCTCCACTCATCACTGTAAAACGCTCCCTGAAACACTTCAGCGAGCAGACCTTTCTAATCGACCTGGCCGGGGTATCCTGGAAGGATATTGATCTCATCCCATCAGTAGAGGATGCCTGGATATTTTTTTTAAATGCCTTCCTAACCACCTTAAATAAACATGCCCCATTCCAGAAATGTAGAACCAGGAACAGATATAGCCCTTGGTTCTCCCCAGACCTGACTGCCCTTAACCAACACAAAAACATCCTATGGCGTTCTGCATTAGCATCGAACAACCCCGTGATATGCAGCTGTTCAGGGAAGCTAGAAACCATTATACACAGGCAGTTAGAAAAGCCAAGGCTAGCTTTTTCAAGCCGAAATTTGCTTCCTGCAACACTAACTCAAAAAAGTTCTGGGACACTGTAATGTCCATGAAGAATAAGAACACCTCCTCCCAGCTGCCCACTGCACTGAAGATAGGAAACACTGTCACCACTGATAAATCCACCATAATTGAGAATTTCAATAAGCATTTTTCTACGGCTGGCCATGCTTTCCACCTGGCTACTCCTACCCCGGTCAACAGCACTGCACCCCCAACAGCAAGTCGCCCAAGCCTTCCCCATTTCTCCTTCTCCCAAATCCGTTCAGATGATGTTCTGAAAGAGCTGCAAAATCTGGACCCCTACAAATCAGCCGGGCGAGACAATCTGGACCCTTTCTTTCTAAAAATTATCTGCCGAAATTGTTGCCACCCCTCTATTACTAGCCTGTTCAACCTCTCTTTCGTGTCTTCTGAGATTCCCAAAGATTGGAAAGCAGCTGCGGTCATCCCACTCTTCAAAGGGGGACACACTCTTGACCCAAACTGCTACAGACCTATATCTATCCTACCATGCCTTTCTAAGGTCTTCGAAATCCAAGTCAACAAACAGATTACCGACCATTTCGAATCTCACCATACCTTCTCTGCTACGCAATCTGGTTTCAGAGCTGGTCATGGGTGCACCTCAGCCACGCTCAAGGTCCTAAACGATATCTTAACCGCCATCGATAAGAAACATTACTGTGCAGCCGTATTCATTGATCTGGCCAAGGCTTTCGACTCTGTCAATCACCACATCCTCATCGGCAGACTCGACAGCCTTGGTTTCTCAAATTATTGCCTCGCCTGGTTCACCAACTACTTCTCTGATAGAGTTCAGTGTGTCAAATCGGAGCTTCTGCTGTCCGGACCTCTGGCAGTCTATGGGGGTGCCACAGGGTTCAATTCTTGGACCGACTCTCTTCTCTGTATACATCAATGAGGTCGCTCTTGCTGCTGGTGAGTCTCTGATCCACCTCTACGCAGATGATACCATTCTGTATACTTCTGGCCCTTCTTTGGACACTGTGTTAACAACCCTCCAGGCAAGCTTCAATGCCATACAACTCTCCTTCAGTGGCCTCCAATTGCTCTTAAATACAAGTAAAACTAAATGCATGCTCTTCAACCGATCGCTACCTGCACTTACCCGCCTGTCCAACAACACTACTCTGGACGGCAACTACAAATACTTAGGTGTCTGGTTAGACTGTAAACTCTCCTTCCAGACCCATATCAAACATCTCCAATCCAAAGTAAAATCTAGAATTGGCTTCCTATTTCGCAACAAAGCATCCTTCACCCATGCTGCCAAACATACCCTTGTAAAACTGACCATCCTACCAATCCTCGACTTTGGCGATGTCATTTACAAAATAGCCTCCAATACCCTACTCAACAAATTGGATGCGGTCTATCACAGTGCAATCCGTTTTGTCACCAAAGCCCCATATACTATCCACCATTGCGACCTATACGCTCTCGTTGGCTGGCCCTCGCTTCATACTCGTCGCCAAACCCACTGGCTCCATGTCATCTACAAGACCCTGCTAGGTAATGTCCCCCCTTATCTCAGCTCGCTGGTCACCATAGCATCTCCCACCTGTAGCACACGCTCCAGCAGGGCTATCTCTCTAGTCACCCCCAAAACCAATTCTTTCTTTGGCCGCCTCTCCTTCCAGTTCTCTGCTGCCAATGACTGGAACGAACTACAAAAATCTCTGAAACTGGAAACACTTATCTCCCTCACTAGCTTTAAGCACCAACTGTCAGAGCAGCTCACAGATTACTGCACCTGTACATAGCCCACCTTTAATTTAGCCCAAACAACTACCTCTTTCCCAACTGTATTTTATTTATTTATTTATTTATTTTGCTCCTTTGCACCCCATTATTTTTATTTCTACTTTGCACATTCTTCCATTGCAAAACTACCATTCCAGTGTTTTACTTGCTATATTGTATTTACTTTGCCACCATGGCCTTTTTTGCCTTTACCTCCCTTCTCACCTCATTTGCTCACATCGTATATAGACTTGTTTATACTGTATTACTGACTGTATGTTTGTAATACTCCATGTGTAACTCTGTGTCGTTGTATGTGTCGAACTGCTTTGCTTTATCTTGGCCAGGTCGCAATTGTAAATGAGAACTTGTTCTCAACTTGCCTACCTGGTTAAATAAGGGTGAAATAAAAACATTTGTGTGTGTGTGTGTGTGTGTGCGTGTGTGTGCGTGCGTGTGTGTGCGCGTGTGTGTGTGTGTGTGCGTGTGTTTGACTGGGTACTAAAGCCATGTTCAAGTAAACACGGCTGTGTGCAGGGCCGTGGCTATTTCCGTGCGTGTGGGTGTTAAAGCCGTGTTAAAGTGAGCAGGGTAGTTTGCAGATTGCCAGTCTCATCCTGTGCTGTAAGCCGCTCTGGGAGGACTTGGAGGAGGTCCCCTGGGGAGAGGCCAGGCCCGGGCCAGAACAGGGCCAGCGGTGACATATGTTCACTCAGACACCGTGGTCAGCAGTTCTGCTCTCCTCGCTCTGCTCTGACACCCTACAGTCTAACTCTCTAACCCCTAAACAGATTAACACACACCAGGCTGCTCCTCATGCTCACTGCATGGCCACTTGACTGAGATGCCCAAAGAGCCTTATAACTCTATCAGTCATCAACAACATAAAGCCTCAATACTCTCCCACTGTCCACACATACAGAACACTGGACCTTATTCTAAGAATACAACCCGTTCATCAGATAGAAATACATGGGTCTCCCTGGGTTACAAGGGACAGGGTTCAAATGAATACTGTGAGGCAACACTACATTAGACCTTCCTCCATGTACTGTACTGTACAGCAGGACCTAAAGCACAAAGATTAAGGACCTATCCAACCCTAGATAGAGATCAGTAGCATTATGTGACCTGATGCACTTGACCCTGCTGGATCCTTTTACAGATTATAGTGAAGAGGGAGGACTGTTAGAGAGATCCAGGATCCCCTATCTCCTCCCTCTCTATCCCACCCAGGGCAGCCTGCTCCCCCCAGTAATCCTGCTCTCTCTCTGGGCCCCCTCCATCTCCTGGGGCTCCATCTCAACCACATTATGGCAGGAATAACACCAGGGACATGAGAGGGGAAGGGAGGGAGTGAGGGAGGAGAGGGTTAGGGGCAGCTCCAAGGGGAGATGAGAGGGGGGTTATAGGAGAAATGCATAATTATCATAACTGGGCCTTCATGTCAGAATGGGAAGGGGGGCGGGTTAATCTCCATCTGCTGCCCAAAATCTGCACGTTCCCAGTCCAGACTGTCTGATCCACTGTCAGACAACCCAGTGATGAGGAGTCATATACAGTCACCTACAGTACACTACTGCTGAACAACTAGCTACTTCTAACCATGGTCTTAACCATCACCATGACTATGCATCCCAAACCACAGCTACCAAAAGCCTTCAGAGAGAAACGGACAACCTCAGCCTCCCAAAGAGCCTCAAATACCATGGACCAGCAGAGAAGAGCATGTGGCACAGGAGGGATAACATAGATAAAGTCTAAGGCACCACCAAGGCTAAAACAGTATATATAGGAAGTACTACAAAGAGTTAACAAAGCATCTAGTAAAGCAGGGCAAACTGAGGAGGGCTAACATGTCTCTTGTCCTCCATCAATCAACCCATTTTTTCTTTCTTTTCATCTTTTGTCTCTCGCTCCTTCGCCCGGGCAGGCCCAGCTGTGCCACCTCTCCCTCTCTCCCTCCCATTCTCCTCTCTCTCTCCACCCCCCTCCTCCTCCTGTTTAGGGGAGTGAAGGAGACAGGGATTGGCCTGTAATCCAGCCTTCAATGGTGTAAGCACAAAATTAATTATCTCTAATCCAGGAGGAGTTAATTCCTGGGCCTGGCTGCCTGGCTGCCTGACTGCCTGACTGCCTGGCTGCCTGGCTGCCTGACTGCCTGACTGCCTGGCTGCCTGGCTGCCTGGCTGCCTGACTGCCTGGCTGCCTGGCTACCTGGCTGGTTGGCTACTTGTGTCCAGGGGGGCTGTGGGCTGCAGGGCTGGGTGCTGTGGATCAGTCCCCTTCCTCTCCCTCATTCTGCCTCTACTCCTCTTCTATCCCCTATCTCTAGTCTTGAGCCCTCAGCCATGGGCCAAAGCCTCTTAATTCTCATTATCACTGGTAATGGGGCCTCACGACACAAATGAGCTTTAGTCATGGGCTTGAGATACACCCTGACACTCTTCTCTATCCCCCCATGAACACACATACAGCCTTCCTCTGAGCTTCTCCTCTCTTCCAAGCAGTGTGCATCTCAGTGTGACTGTGGTTCTATCTTTCTGTGGTATATATATATTTATAGACTGGGGGGTTCGAGCCCTGAATACTGATTGGCTGAAAGCCGTGGTATATCAGACAGTATACCTCGGGTAAGACAAAACACAGATTTTTACTGCTCTAATTACGTTGGTAAAAAGTGTATTATAGCAATGAGGCACCTTGAAGGTTTGTGGTATATGGCCAATATATCATGGCTAAGGGCTGTATCCAGGCACACCGCCTTGCGTTGTGCGTATGAACAGCACTTAGCCGTGGTATATTGGCCATATACCATACCTCCTTGGGCGTTATTGCTTAAATATACACTACCGTTCAAAAGTTTGGGGTCACTTAGAAATGTCCTTGTTTTTGAAAGAAAAGCTCATTTTTTGTCCATTAAAATAACTGCAAATTGATCAGAAATACAGTGTAGACATTGTTAATGTTGTAAATGACTATCGTAGCTGGAAACGACACATTTTTAATGGAATATATACATAGGCGTACAGAGGCCCATTATCAGCAACCATCACTCCTGTGTTCCAATGGCACGTTGTTTTAACTAATCCAAGTCTTTGTTTCTGGCCATTTTGATCCTGTAATTGAACCCACAAATGCTGATGCTCCAGATACTCAACTAGTCTAAAGAATGCCAGTCTTATTGCTTCTTTAATCAGAACAACAGTTTTCAGCTGTGCTAACATAATTGCAAAATGATAAACTTGGATTAGCTATAACAACATGCCATTGGAACACAGGAGTGATGGTTGAAGATAATGGGCCTCTGTACGCCTATGTAGATATTCCATAAAAAAATATTTTGTTTTCAGCTACAATAGTCATTTACAACATTAACAATGTCTACACTGTATTTCTGATCAATTTTATGTTATTTTAATGGACAAGAATTGTGCTTTTCTTTCAAAAACAAGGATATTTCTAAGTGACCCCAGATTTTGGAACGGTAGTGTATATATGGGTTAAAGTCGATATCAGTGGGAGGATAATGTATATGTGTGTGTTGACAGAGAGTGTTTGCGCGTGTGTGTGTCTGCGCAAGTGCACGTGTGTGTGTACTCACGGTCCTCGCGGGTTTGGATGTACAGGACATTGCTCCTGACCCCGTCCCCAGCCTGTGTGTAGGCCAGCACCTGGACACTGTAGTTAGTAAACTTCTCCAGCCCTCTCAGCTCCACCTGCTCACGAGTTGTAGTGATGTTTTGCATCTCTCCCCATTCTGAGAGAGAGAGCGAGAGAGAGAGAGTGAGAGAGAGATTAAGCCTTGTTTGTTCATATATCACAATGCACAAATTGGGAGGAAAATACAGGTTCGGCTAAAGGGGGCAAGGTAAACATACAAATAATATATTCCAGGTAAATCCCATAGAGAGACAGATGAGGAGAAGGGGTGTGTGAAGGGTTAGGAGAAAGATGAGAAGAAGGGGTGTGTGAAGGGTTAGGAGACAGATGAGGAGAAGGGGTGTGTGAAGAGTTAGGAGACAGATAGGGAATGGGGTGTGTGAAGGGTTAGGAGACAGATGAGGAGAAGGGGTGTGTGAAGGGTTAGGAGACAGATAGGGAATGGGGTGTGTGAAGGGTTAGGAGACAGATGAGGAGAAGGGGTGTGTGAAGGGTTAGGAGACAGATAGGGAATGGGGTGTGTGAAGGGTTGGGAGACAGATTGGGAATGGGGTGTGTGAAGGGTTAGGAGACAGATTGGAAATGGGGTGTGTGAAGGGTTAGGAGACAGATAGGGAATGGGGTGTGTGAAGGGTTAGGAGACAGATTGGGTGTGTGAAGGGTTAGGAGACAGATAGGGAATGGGGTGTGTGAAGGGTTAGGAGACAGATTGGGAATGGGGTGTGTGAAGGGTTAGGAGACAGATGAGGAGAAGGGGTGTGTGAAGGGTTAGGAGACAGATAGGGAATGGGGTGTGTGAAGGGTTGGGAGACAGATTGGGAATGGGGTGTGTGAAGGGTTAGGAGACAGATTGGAAATGGGGTGTGTGAAGGGTTAGGAGACAGATAGGGAATGGGGTGTGTGAAGGGTTAGGAGACAGATTGGGTGTGTGAAGGGTTAGGAGACAGATAGGGAATGGGGTGTGTGAAGGGTTAGGAGACAGATTGGGAATGGGGTGTGTGAAGGGTTAGGAGACAGATGAGGAGAAGGGGTGTGTGAAGGGTTAGGAGACAGATAGGGAATGGGGTGTGTGAAGGGTTGGGAGACAGATTGGGAATGGGGTGTGTGAAGGGTTAGGAGACAGATGAGGAGAAGGGGTGTGTGAAGGGTTAGGAGACAGATAGGGAATGGGGTGTGTGAAGGGTTAGGAGACAGATAGGGAATGGGGTGTGTGAAGGGTTAGGAGACAGATAGGGAATGGGGTGTGTGAAGGGTTAGGAGACAGATGAGATGAAGGGGTGTGTGAAGGGTTAGGAGACAGATGAGGAGAAGGGGTGTGTGAAGGGTTAGGGGACAGATAGGGAATGGGGTGTGTGAAGGGTTAGGAGACAGATTGGGAATGGGGTGTGTGAAGGGTTAGGAGACAGATAGGGAATGGGGTGTGTGAAGGGTTAGGAGACAGATAGGGAATGGGGTGTGTGAAGGGTTGGGAGACAGATTGGGAATGGGGTGTGTGAAGGGTTAGGAGACAGATGAGGAGAAGGGGTGTGTGAAGGGTTAGGAGACAGATAGGGAATGGGGTGTGTGAAGGGTTAGGAGACAGATAGGGAATGGGGTGTGTGAAGGGTTAGGAGACAGATAGGGAATGGGGTGTGTGAAGGGTTAGGAGACAGATGAGATGAAGGGGTGTGTGAAGGGTTAGGAGACAGATGAGGAGAAGGGGTGTGTGAAGGGTTAGGAGACAGATAGGGAATGGGGTGTGTGAAGGGTTAGGAGACAGATGAGGAGAAGGGGTGTGTGAAGGGTTAGGAGACAGATAGGGAATGGGGTGTGTGAAGGGTTAGGAGACAGATAGGGAATGGGGTGTGTGAAGGGTTAGGAGACAGATAGGGAATGGGGTGTGTGAAGGGTTAGGAGACAGATGAGATGAAGGGGTGTGTGAAGGGTTAGGAGACAGATGAGGAGAAGGGTGTGTGAAGGGTTAGGAGACAGATTGGGAATGGGGTGTGTGAAGTGTGTGAAGGGTTAGGGTTAGACAGATGAGGAGAAGGGGTGTGTGAAGGGTTAGGAGACAGATAGAGAATGGGGTGTGTGAAGGGTTAGGAGACGTATGAGGAGAAGGGGTGTGTGAAGGGTTAGGAGACAGATGAGGAGAAGGGGTGTGTGAAGGGTTAGGAGACAGATAGTGAATGGGGTGTGTGAAGGGTTAGGAGACAGATGAGGAGAAGGGGTGTGTGAAGGGTTAGGAGACAGATAGGGAATGGGGTGTGTGAAGGGTTAGGAGACAGATGAGGAGAAGGGGTGTGTGAAGGGTTAGGAGACAGATAGGGAATAGGGTGTGTGAAGGGTTAGGAGACAGATAGGGAATGGGGTGTGTGAAGGGTTAGGAGACAAATAGGGAATGGGGTGTGTGAAGGGTTAGGAGACAGATGAGGAGAAGGGGTGTGTGAAGGGTTAGGAGACAGATGAGGAGAAGGGGTGTGTGAAGGGTTAGGAGACAGATAGGGAATGGGGTGTGTGAAGGGTTAGGAGACAGATTGGGAATGGGGTGTGTGAAGGGTTAGGAGACATATGAGGAGAAGGGGTGTGTGAAGGTTTAGGAGACAGATAGGGAATGGGGTGTGTGAAGGGTTAGGAGACAGATAGGGAATGGGGTGTTTGAAGGGTTAGGAGACAGATGAGGAGAAGGGGTGTGTGAAGGGTTAGGAGACAGATAGGGAATGTGGTGTGTGAAGGGTTAGGAGACAGACAGGGAATGGGGTGTGTGAAGGGTTAGGAGACATATGAGGAGAAGGGGTGTGTGAAGGGTTAGGAGACAGATAGGGAATGGGGTGTGTGAAGGGTTAGGAGACAGATAGGGAATGGGGTGTGTGAAGGGTTAGGAGACAGATGAGGAGAAGGGGTATGTGAAGGGTTAGGAGACAGATAGAGAATGGGGTGTGTGAAGGGTTAGGAGACAGATAGGGAATGGGGTGTGTGAAGGGTTAGGAGACAGATGAGGAGAAGGGGTGTGTGAAGGGTTAGGAGACAGATAGGGAATGGGGTGTGTGAAGGGTTAGGAGACAGATAGGGAATGGGGTGTGTGAAGGGTTAGGAGACAGATGAGGAGAAGGGGTGTTTGAAGGGTTAGGAGACAGATAGGGAATGGGGTGTGTGAAGGGTTAGGAGACAGATAGGGAATGGGGTGTGTGAAGGGTTAGGAGACAGATGAGGAGAAGGGGTATGTGAAGGGTTAGGAGACAGATAGAGAATGGGGTGTGTGAAGGGTTAGGAGACAGATAGGGAATGGGGTGTGTGAAGGGTTAGGAGACAGATGAGGAGAAGGGGTGTGTGAAGGGTTAGGAGACAGATAGGGAATGGGGTGTGTGAAGGGTTAGGAGACAGATAGGGAATGGGGTGTGTGAAGGGTTAGGAGACAGATGAGGAGAAGGGGTGTGTGAAGGGTTAGGAGACAGATGAGGAGAAGGGGTGTGTGAAGGGTTAGGAGACAGATAGGGAATGGGGTGTGTGAAGGGTTAGGAGACAGATTGGGAATGGGGTGTGTGAAGGGTTAGGAGACAGATGAGGAGAAGGGGTGTGTGAAGGGTTAGGAGACAGATAGGGAATGGGGTGTGTGAAGGGTTAGGAGACAGATTGGGAATGGGGTGTGTGAAGGGTTAGGAGACAGATGAGGAGAAGGGGTGTGTGAAGGGTTAGGAGACAGATAGGGAATGGGGTGTGTGAAGGGTTAGGAGACAGATTGGAAATGGGGTGTGTGAAGGGTTAGGAGACAGATAGGAAATGGGGTGTGTGAAGGGTTAGGAGACAGATAGGGAATGGGGTGTGTGAAGGGTTAGGAGACAGATGAGGAGAAGGGGTGTGTGAAGGGTTAGGAGACAGATAGGGAATGGGGTGTGTGAAGGGTTAGGAGACAGATAGGGAATGGGGTGTGTGAAGGGTTAGGAGACAGATGAGATGAAGGGGTGTGTGAAGGGTTAGGAGACAGATGAGGAGAAGGGGTGTGTGAAGGGTTAGGGACAGATAGGGAATGGGGTGTGTGAAGGGTTAGGAGACAGATGAGGAGAAAGGGGTGTGTGAAGGGTTAGGAGACAGATGAGGAGAAGGGGTGTGTGAAGGGTTAGGAGACAGATAGTGAATGGGGTGTGTGAAGGGTTAGGAGACAGATGAGGAGAAGGGGTGTGTGAAGGGTTAGGAGACAGATAGGAGAATGGGGTGTGTGAAGGGTTAGGAGACAGATAGGGAATGGGGTGTGTGAAGGGTTAGGAGACAGATGAGGAGAAGGGGTGTGTGAAGGGTTAGGAGACAGATGAGGAGAAGGGGTGTGTGAAGGGTTAGGAGACAGATAGGGAATGGGGTGTGTGAAGGGTTAGGAGACATATGAGGAGAAGGGGTGTGTGAAGGGTTAGGAGACAGATAGGGAATGGGGTGTGTGAAGGGTTAGGAGACAGATAGGGAATGGGGTGTTTGAAGGGTTAGGAGACAGATGAGGAGAAGGGGTGTGTGAAGGGTTAGGAGACAGATAGGGAATGGGGTGTGTGAAGGGTTAGGAGACAGATGAGGAGAAGGGGTGTGTGAAGGGTTAGGAGACAGATGAGGAGAAGGGGTGTGTGAAGGGTTAGGAGACAGATAGGGAATGGGGTGTGTGAAGGGTTAGGAGACAGACAGGGAATGGGGTGTGTGAAGGGTTAGGAGACATATGAGGAGAAGGGGTGTGTGAAGGGTTAGGAGACAGATGAGGAGAAGGGGTGTGTGAAGGGTTAGGAGACAGATAGGGAATGGGGTGTGTGAAGGGTTAGGAGACAGATGAGGAGAAGGGGTGTGTGAAGGGTTAGGAGACAGATGAGGAGAAGGGGTGTTTGAAGGGTTAGGAGACAGATAGGGAATGGGGTGTGTGAAGGGTTAGGAGACAGATGAGGAGAAGGGGTGTGTGAAGGGTTAGGAGACAGATAGAGAATGGGGTGTGTGAAGGGTTAGGAGACAGATAGGGAATGGGGTGTGTGAAGGGTTAGGAGACAGATGAGGAGAAGGGGTGTGTGAAGGGTTAGGAGACAGATAGGGAATGGGGTGTGTGAAGTGTTAGGAGACAGATAGGGAATGGGGTGTGTGAAGGGTTAGGAGACAGATAGGGAATGGGGTGTGTGAAGGGTTAGGAGACAGATGAGGAGAAGGGGTGTGTGAAGGTTTAGGAGACAGATAGGGAATGGGGTGTGTGAAGGGTTAGGAGACAGATAGGGAATGGGGTGTGTGAAGGGTTAGGAGACAGATGAGGAGAAGGGGTGTGTGAAGGGTTAGGAGACAGATAGGGAATGGGGTGTGTGAAGGGTTAGGAGACAGATAGGGAATGGGGTGTGTGAAGGGTTAGGAGACATATGAGGAGAAGGGGTGTGTGAAGGGTTAGGAGACAGATAGGTAATGGGGTGTTTGAAGGGTTAGGAGACAGATGAGGAGAAGGGGTGTGTGAAGGGTTAGGAGACAGATAGGGAATGGGGTGTGTGAAGGGTTAGGAGACAGATAGGGAATGGGGTGTGTGAAGGGTTAGGAGACATATGAGGAGAAGGGGTGTGTGAAGGGTTAGGAGACAGATAGGGAATGTGTGTGAAGGGTTAGGAGACAGATGAGGAGAAGGAGTATGTGAAGGGTTAGGAGACAGATAGGGAATGGGGTGTGTGAAGGGTTAGGAGACAGATAGGAGGGGTGTGTGAAGGGTTAGGAGACAGATAGGGAATGGGGTGTGTGAAGGGTTAGGAGACAGATGAGGAGAAGGGGTGTGTGAAGGGTTAGGAGACAGATAGGGAATGGGGTGTGTGAAGGGTTAGGAGACAGATAGGGAATGGGGTGTGTGAAGGGTTAGGAGACAGATGAGGAGAAGGGGTGTGTGAAGGGTTAGGAGACAGATGAGGAGAAGGGGTGTGTGAAGGGTTAGGAGACAGATGAGGAGAAGGGGTGTGTGAAGGGTTAGGAGACAGATAGGGAATGGGGTGTGTGAAGGGTTAGGAGACAGATAGGGAATGGGGTGTGTGAAGGGTTAGGAGACAGATGAGGAGAAGGGGTGTGTGAAGGGTTAGGAGACAGATAGGGAAATGGGTGTGTGAAGGGTTAGGAGACAGATAGGAAATGGGGGTGTGTGAAGGGTTAGGAGACAGATGAGGAGAAGGGGTGTGTGAAGGGTTAGGAGACAGATGAGGAGAAGGGTGTGTGAAGGGTTAGGAGACAGATAGGAATGGGGTGTGTGAAGGGTTAGGAGACAGATGAGGAGAAGGGGTGTGTGAAGGGTTAGGAGACAGATGAGGAGAATGGGTGTGTGAAGGGTTAGGAGACAGATAGGGAATGGGGTGTGTGAAGGGTTAGGAGACAGATGAGGAAAGGGGTGTGTGAAGGGTTAGGAGACAGATGGGAGAAGGGGTGTGTGAAGGGTTAGGAGACAGATAGAATGGGGTGTGTGAAGGGTTAGGAGACAGATGAGGAGAAGGGGTGTGTGAAGGGTTAGGAGACAGATAGGGAATGGGGTGTGTGAAGGGTTAGGAGACAGATAGGGGGGTGTGTGAAGGGTTAGGAGACAGATGAGGAGAAGGGGTGTGTGAGGGGTTAGGAGACAGATAGGGAATGGGGGGTGTGAAGGGTTAGGAGACAGCTTGGGAAAGGGGTGTGTGAAGGGGTAGGAGACAGATGAGGAGAAGGGGTGTGTGAAGGGTTAGGAGACAGATAGGGAATGGGGTGTGTGAAGGGTTAGGAGACAGATAGGGAATGGGGTGTTTGAAGGGTTAGGAGACAGATGAGGAGAAGGGTTAGAGACAGATGAGGAAGGGGTGTGTGAAGGGTTAGAGACAGATAGGGAATGGGGTGTGTGAAGGGTTAGGAGACAGATAGGAAGGGGTGTGTGAAGGTTAGTGAGGGAATGGGGTGTGTGAAGGGTTAGAGACAGATAGGAGAATGGGGTGTGTGAAGGGTTAGGAGACAGATAGGGAATGGGGTGTGTGAAGGGTTAGGAGACAGATAGGAGAAGGGTGTGTGAAGGGTTAGGAGACAGATAGGGAATGGGGGTGTGTGAAGGGTTAGGAGACAGATGGGAATGGGGTGTGTGAAGGGTTAGGAGACAGATAGGAGAATGGGGGTGTGTGAAGGGTTAGGAGACAGATGGGGAGAATGGGGTGTGTGAAGGGTTAGGAGACAGATGGGAAGATGAGGAGGGTGTGTGAAGGGTTAGGAGACAGATAGGGAGAAGGGGTGTGTGAAGGGTTAGGAGACAGATAGGGAAGGGGTGTGTGAAGGGTTAGGAGACAGATAGGGAATGGGGTGTGTGAAGGGTTAGGAGACAGATGAGGAGAAGGGGTGTGTGAAGGGTTAGGAGACAGATGAGGAAAGGGGTGTGTGAAGGGTTAGGAGACAGATAGGGGGTGTGTGAAGAAGACAGATGAGGAGAAGGGGTGTGTGAAGGGTTAGGAGACAGATAGGGAATGGGGTGTGTGAAGGGTTAGGAGACAGATAGGGAATGGGGTGTGTGAAGGGTTAGGAGACAGATGAGGAATGGGGTGTGAAGGGTTAGGAGACAGATGGGAGAAGGGTGTGTGAAGGGTTAGGAGACAGATAGGGAATGGGGTGTGTGAAGGGTTAGGAGACAGATGAGGAGAAGGGGTGTGTGAAGGGTTAGGAGACAGATAGGGAATGGGGTGTGTGAAGGGTTAGGAGACAGATGAGAATGGGGTGTGTGAAGGGTTAGGAGACAGATGAGGAGAAGGGGGTGTGTGAAGGGTTAGGAGACAGATGAGGAGAAGGGGTGTGTGAAGGGTTAGGAGACAGATGAGGAGAAGGGGTGTGTGAAGGGTTAGGAGACAGATAGGGAATGGGGTGTGTGAAGGGTTAGGAGACAGATAGGGAATGGGGTGTGTGAAGGGTTAGGAGACAGATGAGGAGAAGGGGTGTGTGAAGGGTTAGGAGACAGATAGGGAATGGGGTGTGTGAAGGGTTAGGAGACAGATAGGAGAATGGGGTGTGTGAAGGGTTAGGAGACAGATGAGGGAAGGGGTGTGTGAAGGGTTAGGAGACAGATAGGAGAATGGGGTGTGTGAAGGGTTAGGAGACAGATAGGGAATGGGGTGTGTGAAGGGTTAGGAGACAGATGAGGAGAAGGGGTGTGTGAAGGGTTAGGAGACAGATAGGAATGGGGTTGTGAAGGGTTAGGAGACAGATGAGGAGAAGGAGAAGGGTTAGGAGACAGATAGGGAATGGGGTGTGTGAAGGGTTAGGAGACAGATGAGGAGAAGGGGTGTGTGAAGGGTTAGGAGACAGATGAGGACAGAAGGGGTGTGTGAAGGGTTAGGAGACAGATAGGGAATGGGTGTGTGAAGGGTTAGGAGACAGATGAGGAGAATGGGGTGTGTGAAGGGTTAGGAGACAGATGAGGAGAAGGGGTGTGTGAAGGGTTAGGAGACAGATAGGGAATGGAGACAGATGTGTGAAGGGTTAGGAGACAGATGAGGAGAAGGGGTGTGTGAAGGGTTAGGAGACAGATGAGGAGAAGGGGTGTGTGAAGGGTTAGGAGACAGATAGGGAATGGGGTGTGTGAAGGGTTAGGAGACAGATGAGGAGAAGGGGTGTGAAGGGTTAGGAGACAGATGAGGGAATGGGGTGTGTGAAGGGTTAGGAGACAGATAGGGAATGGGGTGTGGGGGTGTGTGAAGGGTTAGGAGACAGATGAGGAGAATGGGGTGTGTGAAGGGTTAGGAGACAGATAGGGAATGGGGTGTGTGAAGGGTTAGGAGACAGATAGGAGAAGGGTGTGTGAAGGGTTAGGAGACAGATGAGGAGAAGGGGTGTGTGAAGGGTTAGGAGACAGATGAGGAGAAGGGGTGTGTGAAGGGTTAGGAGACAGATAGGGAATGGGGTGTGTGAAGGGTTAGGAGACAGATGAGGAGAAGGGGTGTGTGAAGGGTTAGGAGACAGATAGGAATGGGGTGTGTGAAGGGTTAGGAGACAGATAGGGAATGGGGTGTGTGAAGGGTTAGGAGACAGATGAGGAGAAGGGGTGTGTGAAGGGTTAGGAGACAGATGAGGAGAAGGGGTGTGTGAAGGGTTAGGAGACAGATAGGGAATGGGGTGTGTGAAGGGTTAGGAGACAGATTGGGAATGGGGTGTGTGAAGGGTTAGGAGACAGATAGGGAATGGGTGTGTGAAGGGTTAGGAGACAGATGAGGAGAAGTTGTTTAGGAGACAGATAGGGAATGGGGTGTGAAGGGTTAGGAGACAGATGAGGAGAAGGGGTGTGTGAAGGGTTAGGAGACAGATAGGGAGAATGGGTGTGTGAAGGTTTAGGAGACAGATAGGGAATTGTGAAGGGTTAGGAGACAGATAGGAATGAAGGGTGTGTGAAGGGTTAGGAGACAGATAGGAGAATGGGTGTGTGAAGGGTTAGGAGACAGATAGGGAATGGGGTGTGTGAAGGGTTAGGAGACAGATGAGGAGAAGGGGTGTGTGAAGGGTTAGGAGACAGATGAGGAGAATGGGGTATGTGAAGGGTTAGGAGACAGATAGGGAATGGGGTGTGTGAAGGGTTAGGAGACAGATGAGGAGAAGGGGTGTGTGAAGGGTTAGGAGACAGATAGGGAATGGGGTGTGTGAAGGGTTAGGAGACAGATGAGGAGAAGGGGTGTGTGAAGGGTTAGGAGACAGATAGGAGCATGGGGTGTGTGAAGGGTTAGGAGACAGATAGGAATGGGGTGTGTGAAGGGTTAGGAGACAGATGAGGAGAAGGGGTGTGTGAAGGGTTAGGAGACAGATAGGGAATGAAGTGTGTGAAGGGTTAGGAGACAGATGAGGAGAATGGGGTGTGTGAAGGGTTAGGAGACAGATAGGAGAATGGGTGTGTGAAGGGTTAGGAGACAGATGAGGAGAAGGGGTGTGTGAAGGGTTAGGAGACAGATAGGGAATGGGGTGTGTGAAGGGTTAGGAGACAGATAGGGAATGGGGTGTGAAGGGTTAGGAGACAGATGAGGAGAAGGGTGTGTGAAGGGTTAGGAGACAGATGAGGAGAAGGGGTGTGTGAAGGGTTAGGAGACAGATAGGGAATGGGGTGTGTGAAGGGTTAGGAGACAGATGAGGAGAATGGGGTGTGTGAAGGGTTAGGAGACAGATAGGAATGGGTGTGAAGGGTTAGGAGACAGATGAGGAGAAGGGGTGTGTGAAGGGTTAGGAGACAGATAGGGAATGGGGTGTGTGAAGGGTTAGGAGACAGATAGGGAATGGGGTGTGTGAAGGGTTAGGAGACAGATGAGGAGGTGTGAAGGGTTAGGAGACAGATAGGGAATGGGGTGTGTGAAGGGTTAGGAGACAGATGAGGAGAAGGGTGTGAAGGGTTAGGAGACAGATAGGGAAAGGGTGTGTGAAGGTTAGGAGACAGATAGGGAATGGGGTGTGTGAAGGGTTAGGAGACAGATGAGGAGAAGGGTGTGTGAAGGGTTAGGAGACAGATGAGGAGGAGGGTGTGTGAAGGGTTAGGGAGACAGATAGGAATGGGGTGTGTGAAGGGTTAGGAGACAGATGAGGAGAAGGGGTGTGTGAAGGGTTAGGAGACAGATAGGGAATGGGGTGTGTGAAGGGTTAGGAGACAGATGGGAAGGGGTGTGTGAAGGGTTAGGAGACAGATGGAGGAGAAGGGGTGTGTGAAGGGTTAGGAGACAGATGAGGAGAAGGGGTGTGTGAAGGGTTAGGAGACAGATAGGAGAATGGGGTGTGAAGGGTTAGGAGACAGATGAGGAGAAGGGGTGTGTGAAGGGTTAGGAGACAGATGAGGAGAAGGGGTGTGTGAAGGGTTAGGAGACAGATAGGGAATGGGGTGTGTGAAGGGTTAGGAGACAGATAGGGAATGGGGTGTGTGAAGGGTTAGGAGACAGATGAGGAGAAGGGGTGTGTGAAGGGTTAGGAGACAGATGAGGAGAAGGGGTGTGTGAAGGGTTAGGAGACAGATAGGGAATGGGGTGTGTGAAGGGTTAGGAGACAGATTAAGGAGACAGATAGGGAATGGGGTGTTAGTGGGAGGGGGTTAGGAGACAGATAGGAGAATGGGGTGTGTGAAGGGTTAGGAGACAGATAGGAGAAGGGGTGTGTGAAGGGTTAGGAGACAGATGAGGAGAAAGGGTGTGTGAAGGGTTAGGAGACAGATAGGGAATGGGGTGTGTGAAGGGTTAGGAGACAGATGAGGAGAAGGGTGTGTGAAGGGTTAGGAGACAGATGAGGAATGGGGTGTGAAGGGTTAGGAGACAGATAGGAGAATGGGGTGTGTGAAGGGTTAGGAGACAGATAGGGAATGGGGTGTGTGAAGGGTTAGGAGACAGATGAGGAGAAGGGGTGTGTGAAGGGTTAGGAGACAGATAGGGAATGGGGTGTGTGAAGGGTTAGGAGACAGATAGGGAATGGGGTGTGTGAAGGGTTAGGAGACAGATGAGGAGAAGGGGTGTGAAGGGTTAGGAGACAGATAGGAGAATGGGGTGTGTGAAGGGTTAGGAGACAGATGAGGGAATGGGGTGTGTGAAGGGTTAGGAGACAGATAGGAATGGGGTGTGTGAAGGGTTAGGAGACAGATAGGAGAATGGGGTGTGTGAAGGGTTAGGAGACAGATGAGGAGAAGGGTGTGTGAAGGGTTAGGAGACAGATAGGGAATGGGGTGTGTGAAGGGTTAGGAGACAGATAGGGAATGGGGTGTGTGAAGGGTTAGGAGACAGATGAGGAGAAGGGGGTGTGTGAAGGGTTAGGAGACAGATAGGAGAATGGGGTGTGTGAAGGGTTAGGAGACAGATAGGGAATGGGGTGTGTGAAGGGTTAGGAGACAGATGAGGAGAAGGGGTGTGTGAAGGGTTAGGAGACAGATAGGGAATGGGGTGTGTGAAGGGTTAGGAGACAGATAGGGAGGGGTGTGTGAAGGGTTAGGAGACAGATAGGGGTGTGTGAAGGGTTAGGAGACAGATGAGGAGAAGGGGTGTGTGAAGGGTTAGGAGACAGATAGGGAATGGGGTGTGTGAAGGGTTAGGAGACAGATGAGGAGAAGGGGTGTGTGAAGGGTTAGGAGACAGATAGGGAATGGGGTGTGTGAAGGGTTAAGGGTTAGGAGACAGATGAGGAAAGGGGTGTGTGAAGGGTTAGGAGACAGATGAGGAGAAGGGGTGTGTGAAGGGTTAGGAGACAGATGAGGGAATGGGGTGTGTGAAGGGTTAGGAGACAGATGAGGAGAAGGGGTGTGTGAAGGGTTAGGAGACAGATAGGGAATGGGGTGTGTGAAGGGTTAGGAGACAGATAGGGAATGGGGTGTGTGAAGGGTTAGGAGACAGATGAGGAGAAGGGGTGTGTGAAGGGTTAGGAGACAGATAGGGAATGGGGTGTGAAGGGTTAGGAGACAGATAGGGAATGGGGTGTGTGAAGGGTTAGGAGACAGATAGGGAATGGGGTGTGTGAAGGGTTAGGAGACAGATAGGGAATGGGGTGTGTGAAGGGTTAGGAGACAGATGAGGAGAAGGGGTGTGTGAAGGGTTAGGAGACAGATGAGGAGAAGGGGTGTGTGAAGGGTTAGGAGACAGATGAGGGAATGGGGTGTGTGAAGGGTTAGGAGACAGATGAGGAGAAGGGGTGTGTGAAGGTTTAGGAGACAGATAGGGAATGGGGTGTGTGAAGGGTTAGGAGACAGATGAGGGAAGGGGTGTGAAGGTTAGGAGACAGATAGGGAATGGGGTGTGTGAAGGGTTAGGAGACAGATAGGGAATGGGGTGTGTGAAGGGTTAGGAGACAGATGAGGAGAAGGGGTGTGTGAAGGGTTAGGAGACAGATAGGAGAATGGGGTGTGTGAAGGGTTAGGAGACAGATAGGGAATGGGGTGTGTGAAGGGTTAGGAGACAGATAGGGAATGGGGTGTGTGAAGGGTTAGGAGACAGATGAGGAGAAGGGGTGTGTGAAGGGTTAGGAGACAGATAGGAATGGGGTGTGTGAAGGGTTAGGAGACAGATGAGGAGAATGGGGTGTGTGAAGGGTTAGGAGACAGATGAGGAGAAGGGGTGTGAAGGGTTAGGAGACAGATAGGGAATGGGGTGTGTGAAGGGTTAGGAGACAGATAGGGAATGGGGTGTGTGAAGGGTTAGGAGACAGATGAGGAGAATGGGGTGTGTGAAGGGTTAGGAGACAGATAGGAGAATGGGGTGTGTGAAGGGTTAGGAGACAGATAGGAGAATGGGGTGTGTGAAGGGTTAGGAGACAGATGAGGAGAAGGGGTGTGTGAAGGGTTAGGAGACAGATAGGGAATGGGGTGTGTGAAGGGTTAGGAGACAGATAGGGAATGGGGTGTGTGAAGGGTTAGGAGACAGATGAGGAGAAGGGGTGTGTGAAGGGTTAGGAGACAGATAGGGAATGGGGTGTGTGAAGGGTTAGGAGACAGATGAGGAGAAGGGGTGTGTGAAGGGTTAGGAGACAGATAGGGAATGGGGTGTGTGAAGGGTTAGGAGACAGATGAGGAGAAGGGGTGTGTGAAGGGTTAGGAGACAGATAGGGAATGGGGTGTGTGAAGGGTTAGGAGACAGATGAGGAGAAGGGGTGTGTGAAGGGTTAGGAGACAGATAGGGAATGGGGTGTGTGAAGGGTTAGGAGACAGATAGGGAATGGGGTGTGTGAAGGGTTAGGAGACAGATGAGGAGAAGGGGTGTGTGAAGGGTTAGGAGACAGATAGGGAATGGGGTGTGTGAAGGGTTAGGAGACAGATGAGGAGAAGGGGTGTGTGAAGGGTTAGGAGACAGATGAGGAGAAGGGGTGTGTGAAGGGTTAGGAGACAGATAGGGAATGGGGTGTGTGAAGGGTTAGGAGACAGATGAGGAGAAGGGGTGTGTGAAGGGTTAGGAGACAGATAGGGAATGGGGTGTGTGAAGGGTTAGGAGACAGATGAGGAGAAGGGGTGTGTGAAGGGTTAGGAGACAGATGAGGAATGGGGTGTGGGGTTAGGGACAGAGTTTGGGGGGTGTGTGAAGGGTTAGGAGACAGATAGGAAATGGGGTGTGTGAAGGGTTAGGAGACAGATGAGGAGAAGGGGAGTGTGTGAAGGGTTAGGAGACAGATGAGGAATGGGGTGTGAAGGGTTAGGAGACAGATGAGGAAGGGTGTGTGAAGGGTTAGGAGACAGATAGGGAATGGGGTGTGTGAAGGGTTAGGAGACAGATAGGGAATGGGGTGTGTGAAGGGTTAGGAGACAGATGAGGAGAAGGGGTGTGTGAAGGGTTAGGAGACAGATGAGGGAATGGGGTGTGTGAAGGGTTAGGAGACAGATGAGGAATGGGGTGTGTGAAGGGTTAGGAGACAGATAGGGAATGGGGTGTGTGAAGGGTTAGGAGACAGATAGGAGAATGGGGTGTGTGAAGGGTTAGGAGACAGATGAGGAGAATGGGGTGTGTGAAGGGTTAGGAGACAGATAGGGAAGGGGTGTGTGAAGGGTTAGGAGACAGATAGGGAATGGGGTGTGTGAAGGGTTAGGAGACAGATGAGGAGAAGGGGGGTGTGTGAAGGGTTAGGAGACAGATGAGGAGAAGGGGTGTGTGAAGGGTTAGGAGACAGATAGGGAATGGGGTGTGTGAGGGTTAGGAGACAGATGAGGAGAATGGGGTGTGTGAAGGGTTAGGAGACAGATAGGGAATGGGGTGTGTGAAGGGTTAGGAGACAGATAGGGAATGGGGTGTGTGAAGGGTTAGGAGACAGATGAGGAGAATGGGGTGTGTGAAGGGTTAGGAGACAGATAGGGAATGGGGTGTGTGAAGGGTTAGGAGACAGATAGGGAATGGGGTGTGTGAAGGGTTAGGAGACAGATGAGGAGAAGAAGGGTTAGGAGACAGATAGGGAATGGGGTGTGTGAAGGGTTAGGAGACAGATAGGGAATGGGGTGTGAAGGGTTAGGAGACAGATGAGGAGAAGGGGTGTGTGAAGGGTTAGGAGACAGATAGGAATGGGGTGTGTGAAGGGTTAGGAGACAGATGAGGAAAGGGGTGTGTGAAGGGTTAGGAGACAGATAGGGAATGGGGTGTGTGAAGGGTTAGGAGACAGATAGGGAATGGGGTGTGTGAAGGGTTAGGAGACAGATGAGGAGAAGGGGTGTGTGAAGGGTTAGGAGACAGATAGGGAAGGGTGGAGACAGGGAATGGGGTGTGTGAAGGGTTAGGAGACAGATAGGGAATGGGGTGTGTGAAGGGTTAGGAGACAGATAGGGAATGGGGTGTGTGAAGGGTTAGGAGACAGATGAGGTGTGTGAAGGGTTAGGAGACATATGAGGAGAAGGGGTGTGTGAAGGGTTAGGAGACAGATGAGGAGAAGGGGTGTGTGAAGGGTTAGGAGACAGATAGGGAATGGGGTGTGTGAAGGGTTAGGAGACAGATGAGGAGAAGGGGTGTGTGAAGGGTTAGGAGACAGATGAGGAGAAGGGGTGTTTGAAGGGTTAGGAGACAGATAGGGAATGGGGTGTGTGAAGGGTTAGGAGACAGATAGGGAATGGGGTGTGTGAAGGGTTAGGAGACAGATGAGGAGAAGGGGTGTGTGAAGGGTTAGGAGACAGATAGAGCATGGGGTGTGTGAAGGGTTAGGAGACAGATGAGGAGAAGGGGTGTGTGAAGGGTTAGGAGACAGATAGGGAATGGGGTGTGTGAAGGGTTAGGAGACAGATAGGGAATGGGGTGTGTGAAGGGTTAGGAGACAGATGAGGAGAAGGGGTGTGTGAAGGGTTAGGAGACAGATAGGGAATGGGGTGTGTGAAGGGTTAGGAGACAGATAGGGAATGGGGTGTGTGAAGGGTTAGGAGACAGATGAGGAGAAGGGGTGTGTGAAGGGTTAGGAGACAGATAGGGAATGGGGTGTGTGAAGGGTTAGGAGACAGATAGGGAATGGGGTGTGTGAAGGGTTAGGAGACAGATAGGGAATGGGGTGTGTGAAGGGTTAGGAGACAGATGAGGAGAAGGGGTGTGTGAAGGGTTAGGAGACAGATAGGGAATGGGGTGTGTGAAGGGTTAGGAGACAGATGAGGAGAAGGGGTGTGTGAAGGGTTAGGAGACAGATAGGGAATGGGGTGTGTGAAGGGTTAGGAGACAGATGAGGAGAAGGGGTGTGAAGGGTTAGGAGACAGATAGGGAATGGGGTGTGTGAAGGGTTAGGAGACAGATGAGGAGAAGGGGTGTGTGAAGGGTTAGGAGACATATAGGGAATGGGGTGTGTGAAGGGTTAGGAGACAGATGAGGAGAAGGGGTGTGTGAAGGGTTAGGAGACAGATAGGGAAT
Organism: Oncorhynchus keta; assembly: GCF_023373465.1. NCBI lineage: Eukaryota > Metazoa > Chordata > Actinopteri > Salmoniformes > Salmonidae > Oncorhynchus > Oncorhynchus keta. Next base: position 29,933,649 of record NC_068432.1, read on the forward strand.
GGGGTGTGTGAAGGGTTAGGAGACAGATGAGGAGAAGGGGTGTGTGAAGGGTTAGGAGACAGATAGGGCATGGGGTGTGTGAAGGGTTAGGAGACAGATAGGGAATGGGGTGTGTGAAGGGTTAGGAGACAGATGAGGGAGAAGGGGTGTGTGAAGGGTTAGGAGACAGATGAGGAGAAGGGGTGTGTGAAGGGTTAGGAGACAGATGAGGAGAAGGGGTGTGTGAAGGGTTAGGAGACAGATAGGGAATGGGGTGTGTGAAGGGTTAGGAGACAGATTGGGAATGGGGTGTGTGAAGGGTTAGGAGACATATGAGGAGAAGGGGTGTGTGAAGGTTTAGGAGACAGATAGGGAATGGGGTGTGTGAAGGGTTAGGAGACAGATTGGGAATGGGGTGTGAAGGGTTAGGAGACAGATGAGGAGAAGGGGTGTGTGAAGGGTTAGGAGACAGATAGGGAATGGGGTGTGTGAAGGGTTAGGAGACAGATAGGGAATGGGGTGTGTGAAGGGTTAGGAGACAGATGAGGAGAAGGGGTGTGTGAAGGGTTAGGAGACAGATAGGGAATGGGGTGTGTGAAGGGTTAGGAGACAGACAGGGAATGGGGTGTGTGAAGGGTTAGGAGACATATGAGGAGAAGGGGTGTGTGAAGGGTTAGGAGACAGATGAGGAGAAGGGGTGTGTGAAGGGTTAGGAGACAGATAGGGAATGGGGTGTGTGAAGGGTTAGGAGACAGATGAGGAGAAGGGGTGTGTGAAGGGTTAGAAGACAGATAGAGAATGGGGTGTGTGAAGGGTTAGGAGACAGATGAGGAGAAGGGGTGTGTGAAGGGTTAGGAGACAGATAGGGAATGGGGTGTGTGAAGGTTTAGGAGACAGATAGGGAATGGGGTGTGTGAAGGGTTAGGAGACAGATAGGGAATGGGGTGTGTGAAGGGTTAGGAGACAGATAGGGAATGGGGTGTGTGAAGGGTTAGGAGACAGATGAGGAGAAGGGGTGTGTGAAGGGTTAGGAGACAGATGAGGAGAAGGGGTGTGTGAAGGGTTAGGAGACAGATAGGGAATGGGGTGTGTGAAGGGTTAGGAGACAGATGAGGAGAAGGGGTGTGTGAAGGGTTAGGAGACAGATGAGGAGAAGGGGTGTGTGAAGGGTTAGGAGACAGATTGGGAATGGGGTGTGTGAAGGGTTAGGAGACAGATGAGGAGAAGGGGTGTGTGAAGGGTTAGGAGACATATAGAGAATGGGGTGTGTGAAGGGTTAGGAGACAGATAGGGAATGGGGTGTGTGAAGGGTTAGGAGACAGATGAGGAGAAGGGGTGTGTGAAGGGTTAGGAGACAGATAGGGAATGGGGTGTGTGAAGGGTTAGGAGACAGATGAGGAGAAGGGGTGTTTGAAGGGTTAGGAGACAGATAGGGAATGGGGTGTGTGAAGGGTTAGGAGACAGATAGGGAATGGGGTGTGTGAAGGGTTAGGAGACAGATGAGGAGAAGGGGTGTGTGAAGGGTTAGGAGACAGATAGAGCATGGGGTGTGTGAAGGGTTAGGAGACAGATGAGGAGAAGCGGTGTGTGAAGGGTTAGGAGACAGATAGGGAATGGGGTGTGGGGCAGGCTAGGGCAGAGTTTGGGAGTGTGTGAAGGGTTAGGAGACAGATAGGGAATGGGGTGTGGGGCAGGCTAGGGCAGAGTTTGGGAGTGTGTGAAGGGTTAGGAGACAGATGAGGAGAAGGGGTGTGGGGCAGGCTAGGGCAGAGTTTGGGAGTGTGTGAAGGGTTAGGAGACAGATAGGGAATGGGGTGTGGGGCAGGCTAGGGCAGAGTTTGGGAGTGTGTGAAGGGTTAGGAGACAGATAGGGAATGGGGTGTGGGGCAGTTTAGGGCAGAGTTTGGGAGTGTGTTATGTGTTCAGACACACGGACAGATAGACAGGCAGGTGAGGCCATGGGTTTGGGGTGGAGTTAGAATGATAGTAGTGATAATTACTCTGCATCGGCCCCTGTGCCTGGCCCCCACAGCACCCACCTCCGTCAGGGAAGAGGGACCAGAACACCACGCGGTAGCCCTTCAACACGCCATGCAGTGTCAGACGCGGTGGCTCCGCCCACGTGATCACCGCCTCGTCTGAGGTCACCGAGATAGCCCGCACGTTCTGGGGCGGCTGGCTGGGCACTGGGGGTAGGAGAGAGGTCAAAGGTTAACATCACAGAGGACCATAGTGTACCTTATTGAACACAGCTGTCTGTGACTAATAGGATGGAGATACAGTAATAGTAAGAAACTGCATAACATTCCCAAAATACTATTTATTCCAATCTTCAATTTTCAATCACTGCAATGGAGAGAGAAAGAGAGAAGTATAAAGTGAGGGATGGCAGAGAGAGAGGCAGGTATAAGGGAAAAGGGAAAGAGGAATACACTGTATCATTTACCAGGCGAGTCTTGACTGTTAAGGGTTAACTTGGAGGAAGGGGGGATGGTGATGAGAGGCAGACGGCGGATAAAAAGCAGAAGTGTGCGGACGGAGGACAATGTGTCCAGCTGTGTGATAATTGCAGCTGTAGAAACAGCAGCAAGCAGACAGAGACAGAGAAAGACAGAGAGTGTGTGTTGTAGTTACCATCACTACTAACTAATTATCATAATCAGGATCTACATCTATCTCTATCATTAAGGCTGTACAAACGGGGGGAGACTGAGGGACTAAGATGTTGTCTGTCTGATGTAAAGATATAACAGAGAGTAGCGAAAGAAGGAGAAGGGGGATCACCCAATGAAAGCAAAGGGAGAAATAGATTCAGGAGAGAAAAAATGGAACGAATCAACAAAAAAATGGTGGAAACGAAAGAGGGAATAGAAAGATGACCAATGAAGGGGAGAGAGGGAGAGGACGAGAGAGAGAGAGAGAGAGAGAGAGAGGGAGATTTAGAGATAACCAATGAAGGGGAGAGAGGGAGAGGGAGAGGATGAGAGAGAGAGAGAGAGAGAGAGAGAGAGGGGAGATATAGAGATAACCAATGAAGGGGAGAGAGGGAGAGGGAGAGGACGAGAGAGAGAGGGAGATATAGAGATAACCAATGAAGGGGAGAGAGGGAGAGGGAGAGGACGAGACAGAGAGAGAGGGAGATAGAGAGAGGTAGAGTGGGCAGGCATATTCAGAGAGTAATGGGGTCTCTCGCTCTCTCAGTCTACTGAGGGAGCTAATTAAAACAGGAGAATGATGGGGGATGTGCTGCATGTTCATTTCCTCCATTTTGTCTCAGAGACTGTGTGTGTGAGAGTGTTTGCACAACTGAATCAATGTGTGGGTGCATCTTTATTTACTGCTTTTCCACTCTATTCTTACATGATTGGACTCTATTTTCTATTCCTGTTGACAACTTAAAGAAATCTACCCGTTGTACTAGCAAAGTATGAATCTCTCTCTCTCTCTCTCTCTCTCTCTCTCTCTCTCTCTCTCTCGTTATCTCTCTCTATATCTCTCTCTATATCTCTCTCTAGATCTCTCTCTCTCTCTAGCTCCCTCCCTCTACCATCATCTATCCCCCTCTTTCCCTAACCTCCCTCCCTCCGGTCTTACCATCCTCCAGTGTGGTAGCGTTGATCTCAGTGCTAGAGGGACCAGTGCCAGCCCTGTTGAAGGCCTGGACCACCACGCCATACTGGGCAAACTTCTTAAGGTTGTCCAGGGTGTACACCTCACTGTCCCCTGTGGCCTTCATCTCCACAATGCTGTATTGGCCGTTACTGCCAGGCCCGTTCTCACGGTAACCGATCTGGTACCCCCGGATCAACCCGTTCTGAAGCTCCTTTCTGGGGGCCTGAGAGTGAGAGGCAAGGGACAGCTCTGTTAGGAACCTGACTGGAGATTAATGACAGTTAGTTTGAATGTCTCACTTATTATGGTATTACAGCATAAAGGAAGAGAGGCATGATGGTTAATGAAGTTTACCCTCCATGTGACCCGTATGCTCTGAGAGGTCATTGGTTGGAGGATCACTTCCATAGGGGGCCCATCAGGTTCTGTTGAGGTGAGAGGTTGAAAAAAGGGTTTCAATAGCACCAAAAAAGACATCATGTTAAATAAGTGTGTGTCTATGTGTGTGTGTATGTTTGTGTGTGTGCTTGTGTGCGTGCTTGTGCGTGTGTGTGTGTTTGCGTGTGCGTTTGCGTTTGCGGTTAGACTTACGTGCTTCCTCAGTGCTGATGGTGAGCTCCTTGCTAGGCTGGCTGCGTCCGATCTTGTTGAAGGAGTACATGCGGATGCTGTAGACGCAGGCAGGGTGCAGCTCCACGATGTTAGCCTGGTTGTTAGTGGGGGAGATGTTCCTGGTGGTGTACTTGTGATCCCAAGTATCTGTAACAAATAGAAGCAGATAGAGAGGACAATAGAGGACCAGAGAAAAGGGAGTTAGATTGAGGACAATAGGGATGTGAGGGTTTACAGGGTTGGACTGGTTGGACTCGTACCAGACTTGTTCTTATACTCGATGTCGTAGCTGGTGATGATGCTGTTGCCATCGAACCTCTGGATCCAGCGCAGGTTCATACTGCGGTCCTTCACCTCTCTCACCTCCAACTCAGGAGGGTCAGGAGGCTCTGTGTGTGTTAAAGGAGGAGGTTGGGTATACATTTAACCTCAATCACTGGTCGGTCAACAGTGAGCCTATGTGCAGTAATAGCAGAGTGCGAGAGATAGGCACCTTGCACGGTAAGCTGGATGAGTCCTCGCCCCTCTCCGTATGAGTTGATGGCGTGGCAGGAGAAGAAGACTGAGTCCCCGCGCTCCGCTGGCTTCAGCTACATGGGGGACAGCAACACACAAAATAACCCTTTTTGTACTCTGATCTCAACTCAATTGGGCTAAAATTCTCAATTCTAATGCCCTCCAATGTCAATTCTCTCTCAACATTTTACCCTCTTTCCTCAGTGTCTGACCTTGAGTGTGGAGATGACCTCGTCCCCCTTCTTGTTGATGGTGATGGAGTAGCGGGGGTTCCTCTCGGCATCGATGACAGTGTCGCCCCTCTCCCAGCGGATGATGATGGGCTGCTCGCCCCGCGCTGTGCAGTTCAGCTCCTTCATCTGGCCCTTGATGGCCATGGTGGTGTTGGGGTGCGACGTGATCATGGCTGGAACTGGAGACACGCGCACAGAGAGAAATATTAATGAATGTGTTGAATAGATATGGGGGAATGAGAAGGAAAGAGGGAGGGGTATTAGAAAAATCAAGGTACTGTACAGGTGTGTTGAAAATAGAAATCTCAATTTATTCCCTCCATCACTCTCTATTCTCATTTCACGCTCCGAGCCCTTGTGGCCCTCTCACACCCCCTCCTCTCTTCCCCATCTACCTCCTTCCCTCCTCTCCTTTTCCCTCCTTCCCTCCTCTTTGCCAACATGGGTTATTGATCTGAAGGGTTCCTGCTGTTTTGTTTTCATCACTAATTCATCAGAACCTTTCCTTCCCCACCACAGCCATAGACAGACAAAAAGACACACAGACTGGAGGAACAAATCAATCAACATGCACACACACACACCAGTCTGGGAGACTTAGAGAGAGTGGTATTTAAGTGTAGAGCCGACCCTCCTCCTGAAGAGGGTTAATGAAGTGTAGCCCAGGGCTGGGGTCAAACAGGAGGGGGGGGTGAATGACAAGTGTGAGGAAGAGAATGAGAGAAAATGAAAGAGAGAAAGAGAGAGACAGAGTGAGACAACATGCTCTGCTCACACCTACTGCAATGGTCTGGGCCTAAACCACACGAAACACTAGACACTATGGAACACATATATTTTACTATCTCATTCTGGAATATACAATGTCTGAGGTCATCAGCTTCCCTTATCAAATCAAACAATTTCAAGCAGACAACCTAAGAAAATGAACAACAATGACAAATAGTTTGATGAAGAATTAAAAAACCTAAGAAAGACATTGAGAAACCTATCCAAACAAAAACATAGAGATCCAGACAACCTGAGTCTGTGTCTTCACTGTGCTAAATCACTGAAACAATAAAGAAATACACTACGGAAAAAGAAGGAACAGAACGTCAGAAAGCACGTCAGAAATCAGCTCAATGTAATCGAAGAATCCATAGAATCAAACCACTTCTGGTATAATTGGAACACACTAAACAAACAACAAATGAAGAGTTATCTATCCAGAATGGAGATGTGAATAAACCCAGTCTCCAATCATTTGGATCTATAGCAAAGAACAAACAGCAAAAACATATACATGATCAATTACAAATCTTAGAATCAGCTATTAAACACTGCCAGAACCCACTGAATTCTCCAATTACATTGAATGAACTACAGGTCCAGAATACAAACCCTCCAACCCAAAAAGGCCTGTGTGGTGTTGATGGCATACTACAGTACATGAAATTATCAAATATACAGACCACAAATTACAAACGTTTTAACATCATCCTCAGCTCTGGCATATTCCCCAATATTTGTAACCAACGACTGATAACCCCAATCCACAAAAGTGGAGACAAATTTGACCCCAATAACTATCGTGGGATATTGGTCAACAGCAACCTTGGGAAAATACTCTGCATTATCATTAACAACAGATTCAGTAAAAACAATGAACTGAGCTAACGTAAATTTGGCTTATTAACAAATTATGATACGACAGACCACAAATTCACCCTGCACACACTAATTCAAAAACAAACAAAGCAAAACAAAGGCAAAGTCTTCTTATGCTTTGTTGAATTCAAAAAAGCCTTTGACTCAATTTGGCATGAGGGTCTGCTATACAAATTGATGGAAAGTGGTGTTGGGGAAAGACATCAAACATTATAAAATCTATCTACACAAACAACAAGTGTGCGGTTAAAATGGGCAAAACACAAATTTCTTTCCACAGGGACATGGGGTGAGACAGGGATGCAGCTTAAGCCCCACCCTCTTCAACATACATATCAACAAATTGGTGAGGGCACTAGAACAGTCTGCAGCACCTGGCCTCACCCTACTAGAACTTCTACTGTTTGCTGATGATCTGGTGCTTATGTCCTTAACCAAGGAGGGCCTACAGCAGCACCTAGATCTTTTGCACAGATTCTGTCAGACCTGGGCCCTGACATACCTGGGCCCTGACAGACCTGGGCCCTGACAGACCTGGGCCCTGACAGTAAATCTCAGTAAGACAAAAATAATGGTATTCCAAAAAAGGTACAGTTGCCTGGAAAACAAATAGAAATTCCATCTAGACACTGTTGCCCTGGAGCACACAAACAATTATACATACCTCAGCCTAAACATCAGTGTCACAGGTAACTTCCACAAAGCTGTGGACAATCTGAGAGACAAGGCAAGAAGAGCCTTCTATGCCATCAAAAGGAACATAAAATTTCACATACCAATTAAGATCTGGCTAAAAATACTTGAATCGGTTATAGAACCCATTGCCTTTTTTTGGTTGTGATGTCTGAGGACCACTCACCAACCAAGAAGCACCAAATTGAGACTCTGCACGCAGAATTCTGAAAAAATGATCCTCCTCATACAACGTAAAACACCAAATAATGCACGCAGAGCAGAATTAGGCTGATACCCGCTAATTATCAAAATCCAGAAAAGAGACGTTAAATTCTACAAGCACCTTAACTTCTTCGAGATAGGGGGCGATCTTTTAATTTTTGGATAAAAAACGTTCCCGTTTTAAACAAGATATTTTGTCACGAAAAGATGCTTGACTATGCATGTAATTGACAGCTTTGGAAAGAAAAAACTCTGATGTTTCCAAAACTGCAAATATATTATCTGTGAGTGCCACAGAACTGATGCTACAGGCGAAACCAAGATGAAACTTCAAACAGGAAGTGAGCAAACATTTTGAGGCGCTGTTTTCCATTGTGTCCTTATATGGCTGTGAATGCGCCCTGAACGAGCCTACACTTTCTGCCGTTTCCCCAAGGTGTCTGCAGCATTGTGATGTATTTGTAGGCAAATCATTGGAAGATTGGCCATAAGAGACTACATTTACCAGGTGTCCGCCTGGTGTCCTTTGTCGAAATTGGTGCGTAATCTTCAGCTGCAAGCATTCTTCCATGTGATTCAGAGGAGAAAGCAGACTTCCACAAACAATATATCATCGAAGAGCTATGTGAAAAACACCTTGAGGATTGATTCTAAACAATGTTTGCCATGTTTCAGTCGATATTATGGAGTTAATTTGGAAAAAAGTTTGGCGTTTTGATTACTGAATTTTCAGTTTTTTTTGGTAGCCAAACGTGATGAACAAAACGGAGCGATTTCTCCTACACAAAGAATATTTTTGGAAAAACGGAACATTTGCTATCTAAGAGAGTCTCTTCATTTAAAACATCCGAAGTTCTTCAAAGGTAAATGATTTTATTTGAATGTTTTTCTTGTTTTTGTGAAAATGTTGCCCGCTGAATGCTACGCTAAATGCTACGCTAGCTATCAATACTGTTACACAATTATGCTTGTTTTGCTATGGTTGAAAAGCATATTTTGAAAATCTGAGATGACAGTGTTGTTAACAAAAGGCTAAGCTTGAGAGCTAGCATATTTATTTCATTTAATTTGCGATTTTCATGAATAGTTTACGTTGCGTTATGGTAATGAGCTTGAGGCTGTATTCACGATCCCGGATCCGGGATGGCTAGTAGGTTAAAGGAAGCGATTCCCAAACCTTCCATAACAAAGCCATCACCGACAGAGAGATGAACCTGGAGAAGAGTCCTCTAAGAAAGCTGGTCCTGGTGCTCTGTTCACAAACACATCACACCCCACAGAGCCCCAAGACAGCAACACAATTAGACCCAACCAAATCATGAGAAAACAAAGAGATAATTACTTGACACATTGCAAAGTATTAACCAAAAAACGGAGTAAAATAGAATGATATTTGGCCCTAAAGAGAGACTACACAGTGGCAGAATACCTGACCAATGTGACTAACACAAAATTAAGGAAAGCTGACTATGTTCAGACTCAGTGAGCATAGCCTTGCTATTGAGAGAAGACAGGCTATGTGCACACTGATCACAAAATGAGGTGGAAACTGAGCTGCACTTCCTAACCTCTTGACAAATGTATGACCATATTAGAGACACCTATTTCCCTCAGATTATACAGACGCACAAATAATTATTTGAAAACAAATCCAATTTTGATAAACCAACATATCTATTGGGTGAAATACCAGCGTGTGCAATCACAGCAGCAAAATTTGGGACCTGTTGCCACATGAAAATGGCAACCAGTGAAGAACAATTGTAAATACAACCCATATTTATGTTTATATATTTTCCTTTTTTTAAACTTGAACTATTTGCACATCGTTAAAACACTGTATATAGACATAATATGACATTTGAAATGTTATTTTGGAACAGTAATATTTACTGTTGACTTTTTATTGTTTATTTCACTTTTGTTTATCAATTTCACTTGCTTTGGGAATGTAAACATATGTTTCCATGCCAATAAAGCCCCTTGAATTGAATTGAAAGAGAAAGGAAGAAAGAAAGAGAGAACGCGAGAGAGAGGGAGAGAGAGAGACCTAGTGAGAGACAGATGAACTCACTCTTGACGGTGAGGACCATGCTCTTGCTGATGTCAGAGCCCACTCCATTGGAGGCCTGACAGAGGTAGTATCCCCGGTCGTCCTCTAGGACGTGCCGAATCAGCAGGGAGCCGTTGAACATGATCTGGATCCGACCAGTCAGAGGCACAGGGTGGTACTGCTGGGGGTTCCCTATACCTACAGGGAGGAATGGCATGGTCGTGTCAAGTCAAAGTTGCGCATGGTTATAATGGTCTCTAATCTTACGCTTGGATGTACATTAGTTATGATGTTACAGTAGAGAATAAAAAAATTAAAAAATGCTAATTTTATCTTCCATCATCAAGTCAACTTTATTGTACAAGTTCTTTCACTATGATACATAGAATAGTAGGCAGTTCGATAGCTGATGTTGTTAGTGCTGCAGGGTGTTGGTCTTTACCTTTGGCGTGTTTCCACATGACTTTGGGAGGGGGGTATCCCTCCACAGAACAGTTTAGTACCCCTGCCTTCCCATAGATCCCATCCTGGTTGTTGGGCTGGACCACGAAGCGAGGGGGAACTGAGGGAGGAGAGGTTATAGTTAGTACAGTCATTATAATTGACAACAGCATCTCTAAAATGGTGGATATTCTTCAATTATTATCCAATCCTTCTGTGTTTTCTTAATATCTTCCAGCTTCTATAACCAGTCTGTCCATGCATTCATTCTTTATCTTTCTAAAATTCTTCAACAACACTTATCTTCCAATCCTTCCTCTCCTTCTCACCCTCCCTCCCTCCATCCTCTCCTCCCCTCCTCCCTCTCACCGGTGACGACCAGCTGTCTTTCCCAGCTGACGGTTGCCGCCGCGTTGCTAGCGATGCAGGTGTAGTTGCCGTTGTGCTTCAGTGTCACCTTGGAGATCTGCAAGGAGCTCATGAATTCCTTGGTCTCTATGCCAACACCAGAGGCGGAACCAGGCACGATGAGTTGCCCGTCTTTGTGCCAGGTGATGCGGATGGGCATGTCACCTGACGACACCACGCAGGCGATGTACATCAGCTTTCCCACCGACGTGGAGGGGATATCAAAGGGCTGGATCAGGGGTGGCACTAGGGGACAGAGTTTACAGAGGTCAGAGGTTAGAGGTCCCACCCCTGACCCCCTTCCATCTCCACCAGCCCATAATAGGTGCTCTGATTACAGGCCAACTGGCGGAGGAAGTCATTCCGTTGCCATGGTCGCGGAAGGGGGTGGAGTGGTGCTACAGCTAAGACGTCTGGGGGATTTAATCTGGGTCTCATTATGATTCATCTAATTAAATCAGACACACACAAACACACGTGTACACGCACACACAGACTTCGATAGACCCCCCAACACCCACACACAAACACACCTAAAGCACACATGCTTACCACCCAACAAACACACTTACACATTCACATAAAGCTAGATGCTTTTAACACCATGGTGTGACCACCCTGTTAAGCTGATTGCCTCTTTACGACTAGGAAGAAACCTTGCCAAAACATTGGTGACTTTCAACAAATCCATTGCACTGGAGTGAGCGGTAACATCCTGTCATTGGTAGATTTAGTGTAACACATCATCCTTCCCCCTTTGCCTTACCTATGCCACCTTTGCCCCCACCCCCTGTCCTCCAACCCTGTCTAGTCCCCTACCTTTGACAGTGACGTGGACAGTCTGGTCGATGGAGGTCTGTGGCTGGATGAGCACACTACACAGGTAGGTACCCTCGTCCATGCCCTTCTGCACATCACTCAGCCTCAGGGTTCCATTCTCATACACCACCTGGCGATGGTTGTCAGGCAGCAACATGCCGTCCTTAAACCACTTGATAGAGTAGTAGGGGTAACCAATCACACGACAGGTTATAAATGTGTTCCTTCCTGCCACAGCCGTGATGTCACGCATCTCCCTGATCCTAGGAGAACCTGGAGACACAGAAAAGAGAGGGAGGACGAGGGGAGCGGAGGAGAGGAGGGAAAAAGGAGGAAGAAGAAAGGGGAAAAGGGAGGAGGACATGGGAGAAAAGGGGAGCAGAGAAGATAAAGGTTGGGGAGGGAGAAGATAAAGGTTGGGGAGGGAGAAGATAAAGGTTGGGGAGGGAGAAGATAAAGGTTGGGGAGGGAGAAGATAAAAGTTGGGTAGAGAGAAGATAAAGGTTGGGGAGGGAGAAGATAAAGGTTGGGGAGGGAGAAGATAAAGGTTGGGGAGGGAGAAGATAAAGGTTGGGGAGGGAGAAGATAAAGGTTGGGGAGGGAGAAGATAAAGGTTGGGGAGGGAGAAGATAAAAGTTGGGTAGAGAGAAGATAAAGGTTGGGGAGGGAGAAGATAAAGGTTGGGTAGAGAGTGATTGGGGCAGATTGAGGGGTAGAGAAAGAGGTTAGTGATGTCCCCTTAACCCAATCATACTGGTAATATTTGTAATATCTATTAATGTGTTTTCTAAGTGATTGTGTGCATGGGTGTGTATGCACATGTTTGACTACATTACCCTCAGTAACACTGTCCTATGGTCTTGATGAGAACAGACATGGTCTTTGCTGTGGTCTTGATGAGAACAGATAGATAGAGACAGGAGTCAGAGAGACATCCAGGTAGACAGACATACAGCAAAAGAGAGAGAAACACACACTGGGCAAGACACAGACAGACAGAAACAGGGACGCGAGAGCGGGAGAGAGACACACATACAGAGAAAAAGACAGAGAGTAAGAAAGAGGGATGACGGTTGGAGGGTTGGGGTTGGGTGTGTGAAATGATGGACTCTAAACCTCGCTGTATGTGTTAGTGCATGTATGCATGTGTCTTGGATGTGTGTACGTGTTGCACGTTTGTCTAACTCCTCACACATCTCCACCTGTCTCTGTACTGTATACTTATTGTCAGTGCGTGTATAGGTGCAGGTGTGGGGTGCGTGTATATTGAAAAGTAGACAGGCACCTCTTACGTTTATGCGCGCTTGGTACTCGGCGCTACCGGCCGAGTTGCGTGCGGCGCAGCGATACACTCCCCCGTCACGGATGGCCGGGCTGCTGACGTTGACATGTGACACGGTCAGGCCGTCTGATAGGGTGTACTGGCTGGTCTTGTAGGCGGAGTCTCGCACCACAGGCTCGTCGTCCAGTGTCCAGGTGATGGAGGGGGGTGGGGCTCCCTTGGAGGCACACATCAGGGAGAAGGGCTCACCGGGGGCGACCACGCGCTCACTGAAGGAAGACACGATGCGAGGAGTGCCGTCTACAGGAGAGATAGATGGAGAGAGAGAGAGAGAGAGAGAGAGAGAGAGAGAGAGAGAGAGAGAGAGAGAGAGAGAGAGAGAGAAAAGAAAGAAAGAGAGAGGGGAAATGTGAGATAATGTTACAGATGTAGGATCTTAATTTGATCACTCTGTTGCAGGAGAATGCAGGACATTTTAAACGTGTAGGTTATTTGAGGTTTAAAAAGGCTTCTGAAGTTTCCACTTTGAAATTTCAGACTTGATTTTCCCTTCCGAAAAACATATCAACCCCTACAAAAATGTCTATTAATTATAATCCACATAATAATTTACATTTCCTGTTGCTGCAGGATTCTTTTTATGCTGTTGCAAACTGGCTAAAATGAAGATCCTACATCTGTAAGCGAAATTTGGTTGGGGGGGACCCCACCCCGCAGCAAAACATTTTAGTGGCCCGTTGAGAGTGGAGAGAAAAATTTATATTTTAAAAGTGAATTTCCTGCAATTCTACACATTTCACCATGGAGCAGAGAGAAACATTTTGCAATTTTATAACGAATGTAATGCAATACTACCTTTGCCATGGGGCAGAGAGAAATCATTTGCAGTTTTACAGCTTATTTCCTGAAATTCTATCAATTTTGCCATGGGGTGGAGAGAAAGTTTAGCCGTTTTAAACACCCACAAGTGCAACAATTCAAAAAGTCATAATTTTAGTCAAAGTATGAAATATTTGGGATTGAAGTGGTAACTTTGGATATTATCCGTGCCAATGCCGTGTGTTTCACCGATGCTATGACATTAATACTTTTCAGTCTACGTTACTTTTCAGGGCAGTTTAATTTGAATGTTACCACCCACCAGCATGGCATTGTTTATTAATCAGAAACACCTGCAAAGTTCTTCCTCTTCGCGAGTCTCGACTGAGCTGAGCAATATAACAGATCATCTTCAGCTGAGCCAAACAGCTTTTTGTCGTAACGTACACTTGGTCGCCTGAGTCATGGAACAAATTAAAATAGGGGGTGCAAACTTATGTCGTTTTTTGTTAGTTTTCTTTATTAGCAAATTATAATTGTAAAGTTTCACAAATGTTTGAGCTAGTCTGTCTAACAAAAATATATATGACATTTTATATACTGAATAGAAATAGTTACAGTTCATATAAGGAAATCAGTCAATTGAAATACATTCATTAGGCCCTAATCTATTCATTTCACATGACTGGGAATACAGATATGCATCAGTTGGTCACAGATTTAAAAAAATAAAAAAATAAAAATTTGGGGCGTGGATCAGAAAACCAGTCAGTATCTGGTGTGTCCACCATTTGCCTCATGCATCGCAACACATCTCCTTTGCATAGAGTTTATCAGGCTGTTGATTGTGGCCCGTGGAATGTTGTCCCACTCCTATTCAGTGGCTGTGCGAAGTCCTGGATATTGGCGGGAACTGGAACACGCTGTCATACACATCAATCCAGAGCATCCCAAACATGCTCAATGGGTGACATCTCTGGTGAGTATACAGGCCATCGGAGAACTGGGACATTTTCAGCTTCCAGGAATTGTGTACAGATCCTGGCGACATGGAGCTGTCATTATCTTGCTGCAACATGAGGTGATGGCGGCGGGTGAATGGCACAACAACAGGCCTCAGGATCTCGTCACGGTATCTCTGTGCATTTAAATTGGCATTGATAAAATGCAATTGTGTTCGTTGTCCGTAGCTTATACCTGCCCACACCATAACCCCACCGCCACCATATGGCACTCTGTTCACAACTTTGACATCAGCAAACCGCTCACCCACACGACGCCGTACACATGGTCTGCGGTTGTGAGGCCGTTTGGACGTACTGTCAAATTCTCTAAAACAACGTTGGAGGCGGCTTATGTTAGAGGAATTAACATTCAATTCCTGCCAAAATTGTAGACATCTGTGGCATTGTGTTGTGTGACAGAACTACACATTTTAGAGTGGCCTTTTATTGTCCCCAGCACAACGTGAACCTGTGTAATGATCATGCTGTTCAATCAGCTTCTTGATATGCCACACCTGTCAGGTGGATGGATTATCTTGGCAAAGGAGAAATGCTCACTAACAGGGAGGTAAACAAATGAGTACACAACATTTGAGAGAAATAATATTTTTGTTCATATGGAACATTTATAAGATATTTTATTTCAGCTCATGAAACATGGGACCAACACTTTACATGTTGCGTTTATATTTTTGTTCAGTGTAAATGGTCAAATTGTGTGTAATATGATTGCATTTTGGAACCCCATTCCCCTCATTGCCCCAAGATGAATGGTTTTGACTACGATCCACTGCTTTGACGGGTGCAGCTAGAAATCACAAGTGTCTATCCTATCATGAAAAGGCACCCGCAAAAGAAAATTCCACAAGCTTCTTGAGCACAGGCTGAGGTGGCATTGCTGTAACGCAGCCTGCCAGAAGCCTACCAAAGGTTGCACTGTGTCCATTACAATGTAGAATCTAGTCCAAACCGTTCAATAGTTAGACTATCCATATGACCTTTTATTCTTTCTATTTATATGGTGGATTTAAGGCCGCAATTTATGGAACATGGTTTTCCATATCCATCTGTGGCAAAGATTTCCCTAAATACTTATGACAAATGTATTTTTATTATTTAACCTTTATTTAACTAGGCAAGTCATTTAAGAACGCATTTTTATTTACAGTGATGGCCTAGGAACAGTGGGTTAACCGCCTTGTTCAAGGGCAGAACGACAGATTGTTTACCTTGTCAGCTCAGGGATTCGATCTAGCAACTTTTCGGTGACTGGCCCAACACTCTAACCACTAGGCTAACTGCTGCCCCAAATCCAGCCATACAGTAGGCCAGCCAGCTAGCTAATCTTTTGATTAGTGTTGCAACAACATATAACATTAGCTAGCTAGATAAGGTTAGCATGCTAACTAGCTATGCTGACAGCTATCAGTGCCCTACTTGTTATTATTTCTCCCCTCCACATGGAAATCTCCACAACATTCCATCCCCCAATATGTGAATATGTATTAGCAGCCTGCATCATTCTTCGGAGGTGGAACTTAAATGAGAAATTCCGCTATAGGTCAGGAATTACGTAAAAATAGGGGCTGCATTGCACTCTGGTGTGGGCCTCTAAAGCTAAATTCCTACAACTCAAAAAACAATTAATGACTTATGCCATGTTAATATGACATCTGAGTGAGAATGGCTAACAAAATCAATGTGTGCCCGCTGCAGGTCAGGGGCACGTGCCCAGTCAGTATTCGGTCATGACTACTACAAGTTTAGATAGCCGACTGGCATAACAACAGAAAGATTGCTGATGCTCAACCAAATTTCAAAATTGCAACCAGGTTATTTTACTATTCATACTCTCAGTAATAAATTGAGACCCCGACTGAGTTCCAAACAAAAAAACATCATCAACCTCTTATGTCGCTTATGCCTGGAACCGGCCCTGTCTGTAGGAATAACGTTGATTGCTTCCCACCCTCCCATCCAACCTTCCCTCCCTCCTTCCCTCTCTCATCCTCTTACCCTCCAGCAGTATGATAGAGAAGTCCTGGGCGGTGTGGCCCTTGCGGGAGGCAAAGCACTGGTAGGCCCCAGAGTGGCTCTTCTGAGCGGCTGTGATCTGCAGGGTGTCGTTGTGGGAGCCCTGTATAGAGATGTGCTGGTCTGGGACTATAGGTTCTGTGTTCCTGTACCAAGCCACTGTGTACTCTGGCGAACCCTCCACAGCACAGGTAAAGAACAGGGTACTGCTGATGCCCGTCTTCAGACTCTTAGGGGAGAGGGTCACTCGCAGGGGGTCTGTGGGAGGAGAGAGAACACACACACGACAGAAAAACAAAACAGCGCAATCAGTTGAGGAGACTCAGTCCATTTCAGGCAGTCATTAAAAAAGCAGCTGGAGACATTACTTCACTTCACTTCACATCTCTGTCCACACACACACACACACACACACACACACACACACACACACACACACACACACACACACACACACACACACACACACACACACACACACACACACACACACACACACATATATGTGTATCTATATATATCTATATATATACATGTATATGTGTGTGTGTGTGTGTGTGTGTGTGTGTGTGTGTGTGTGTGTGTGTGTGTGTGTGTGTGTGTGTGTGTGTGTGTGTGTGTGTGTGTGTGTGTGTGTGTGTGTGTGTGTGTGTAAATGTCAGTGAGCAATAAGGCAGCTGGTGGTGTGTGCTGGGGGGTATGGCTGTGCAACCCAAGCCCCCCTCACCCTGTCAGAGTCACACTGTGTGCTGCCATGATGTGCCCACTGGCAAAGCCTGCCTCTGTTCTGCTCTCTCCTTTTTTATCTCTCCTGCACTATGTCTCTCTCTCTCTCTCTCTCTCTTCTCTGTGTTTTTATAAATCTGTTTCTCGCTCTCATTCTTCCTTTCTCTATGAAAGATATACTTCAATTTACATGTTTCATTGTTCCTTCTCTGTCATCTTTTAGTCCACCCCCCACCCCCTCTGCTCTCTATATCTCTCTAACAGTGACTGGTGTTGGCGGTGGTGTGAAGTGCTCATTCTCAGTGCATTACTGTCCTGTCCTCGGTCAAGATATGATATGACATGGCATCATACACTACACACCCATTCATACGGATCCATTTCTCACATTATACGTGTGAACGTGTGTGTGTGTGTGTGAGTACAGAATATGAGCCTGTCTGCCACCGATTCAGAAAACGGTGTGAGTGTATCTGTCTGTATGTCAGTCTGACATTAACAGTAAGTGCACACTGCATTAACCATGGCAAGGTGACTGGGAATATGGCCGAATACAAACAGTGTAGTTATTCCCTCCATAAGGCAATCAAACAGGCTAAACGTCAGTACAGAGACAAAGTGGAGTTGCAATTCAACGGTTCAGACACGAGACGTATGTGGCAGGGTCTACAGACAATCACGGACTACAAAGGGAAAACCAGCCACATTGCCGACACCGTCTTGCTTCTGGACAAGCTAAACGCTCTTCGCCCGCTTTAAGGATAATACAGTGCCACCGACGCGGCCCACTACCAAGGACTGTGGACTCTCCTTCTACGTGGCCGACCTGAGTAAGACATTTAAACGTGTTAACCCTCACAAGGCTGCCGGCCGTGATGCCATCCCTAGCAGCTTCCTCAGAACATCCTCAGATCATGCTGGAGTGTTAACGGACATATTCAATGTCTCCCTATCCCAGTCTGCTGTCCCTTTTTACTTCAAGATGTCCAGCATTGTTCTTATACCCAAGAAAGCAAAGGTTACTGAACTAATGACTATCGCCCCGTAGCACTCACTTCTGTTATCATGAAGTACTTTGAGAGGCTAGTTAAGGATCATATCACCTCCACCTTACCTGTCACCCTAGACTCGTTTCAATTTACTTACCGCCCCAATAGATCCACAGACGATGCAATAGCCATCTCACTACACACTGCCCTGTCCCATCTGGACAAGAGGAATACCTATGTAATAATGCTGTTCACAAAACAAAGGAGCTGATTGTGGACTTTAGGAAACAGCACAGGGAACATGCCTCTATCCACATCGACAGAAACCGCAGTGGTGACAATGGTAAGCTTCAAGTTCCTCGGCGTACATATCACTGGAGATCTGAAATAGTCTACCCACACAGACAGTGTGGTGAAGAAGGCGCAACAGCGCACTGCCCGCAACCACAGGGCTCTCCAGAGGGTGGTGTGTTCTGCCCAATTCATCACCGGGGGAACACTGCCTGCCCTCCAGGACACCTACAGAATCTGATGTCACGGGGAGGCCAAAAAGTCAAAGTTTACATATACGGTGCCTTGCGAAAGTATTCGGCCCCCTTGAACTTTGCGACCTTTTGCCACATTTCAGGCTTCAAACATAAAGATATAAAACTGTATTTTTTTTGTGAAGAATCAACAACAAGTGGGACACAATCATGAAGTGGAACAACATTTATTGGATATTTCAAACTTTTTTAACAAATCAAAAACTGAAAAATTGGGCGTGCAAAATTATTCAGCCCCTTTACTTTCAGTGCAGCAAACTCTCTCCGGAAGTTCAGTGAGGATCTCTGAATGATCCAATGTTGACCTAAATGACTAATGATGATAAATACAATCCACCTGTGTGTAATCAAGTCTCCGTATAGATGCACCTGCACTGTGATAGTCTCAGAGGTCCGTTAAAAGCGCAGAGAGCATCATGAAGAACAAGGAACACACCAGGCAGGTCCGAGATACTGTTGTGAAGAAGTTTAAAGCCGGATTTGGATACAAAAAGATTTCCCAAGCTTTAAACATCCCAAGGAGCACTGTGCAAGCGATAATACTGAAATGGAAGGAGTATCAGACCACTGCAAATCTACCAAGACCTGGCCGTCCCTCTAAACTTTCAGCTCATACAAGGAGAAGACTGATTAGAGATGCAGCCAAGAGGCCCATGATCACTCTGGATGAACTGCAGAGATCTACAGCTGAGGTGGGAGACTCTGTCCATAGGACAACAATCAGTCGTATATTGCACAAATCTGGCCTTTATGGAAGAGTGGCAAGAAGAAAGCCATTTCTTAAAGATATCCATAAAAAGTGTTGTTTAAAGTTTGCCACAAGCCACCTGGGAGACACACCAAATATGTGGAAGAAGGTGCTCTGGTCAGATGAAACCACAATTGAACTTTTTGGCAACAATGCAAAACATTATGTTTGGCGTAAAAGCAACACAGCTCATCACCCTGAACACACCATCCCCACTTTCAAACATGGTGGTGGCAGCATCATGGTTTGGGCCTGCTTTTCTTCAGCAGGGACAGACAGGGAAGATGGTTAAAATTGATAGGAAGATGGATGGAGCCAAATACAGGACCATTCTGGAAGAAAACCTGATGGAGTCTGCAAAAGACCTGAGACTGGGACGGAGATTTGTCTTCCAACAAGACAATGATCCAAAACATAAAGCAAAATCTACAATGGAATGGTTCAAAAATAAACATATCCAGGTGTTAGAATGGCCAAGTCAAAGTCCAGACCTGAATCCAATCGAGAATCTGTGGAAAGAACTGAAAACTGCTGTTCACAAATGCTCTCCATCCAACCTCACTGAGCTCGAGCTGTTTTGCAAGGAGGAATGGGGAAAAACTTCAGTCTCTCGATGTGCAAAACTGATAGAGACATACCCCAAGCGACTTACAGCTGTAATCGCAGCAAAAGGTGGCGCTACAAAGTATTAACTTAAGGGGGCTGAATAATTTTGCACGCCCAATTTTTCAGTTTTTGATTTGTTAAAAAAGTTTGAAATATCCAATAAATGTCGTTCCACTTCATGATTGTGTCCCACTTGTTGTTGATTCTTCACAAAAAATACAGTTTTATATCTTTATGTTTGAAGCCTGAAATGTGGCAAAAGGTCGCAAAGTTCAAGGGGGCCGAATACTTTCGCAAGGCACTGTACTTAGTTTTGGCAAGCCGGTTAGGACATCTACTTTGTGCATGACTCAAGTAATTTTCCAACAATAGTACGCAAGTATAAACACCATGGGACAACGCAGCTGTCATACCTCTCAGGAAGGAGACACATTCTGTCTCCTAGAGATGAAAGTACTTTGGTGCGAAAAGTGCAAATCAATCCCAGAACAACAGCAAAGGACCTTGTGAAGATGCTGGAGGAAACAGGTACAAAAGTATATACATCCACAGTAAAACGAGTCCCATATTGACATAACCCGAAAGGCCGCTCAACAAGGAAGAAACCCCTGCTCCAAAACCACCGTAAAAAAGCCAGACTATGGTTTGCAACTGTACATGGGGACAAAGATTATACTTTTTGGAGAAATGTCCTCTGGTCTGATGAAACAAAAATAGAACTGCTTGGCCATAATGACCATCGTTATGTTTGGAGGAAAAAGGGGGAGGCTTGCAAGCCGAAGAACACCATCCCAACCGTGAAGCACGGGGGTGGCAGCATCATGTTGTGGGGGTGCTTTGCTGCAGGAGGGACTGGTGCACTTCACAAAATAGATGGCATCATGAGGCAGGATAATTATGTGGATATATTGAAGCAACAGCTCAAGACATCAGTCAGGAAGTTAAAGCTTGGTCGTAAATGGGTCTTACAAATGGATAATGACCCCAAGCATAATTCCAAAGTTGTGGCAAAATGGCTTAAGGACAACAAAGTCAAGGTATTGGAGTGGCCATCCCAAAGCCCTGACCTCAGTCCTATAGAACATTTGTGGGCAGAACTGAAAAAGCGTGTGCGAGCAAGGAGGCCTACAAACCTGACTCAGTTAAACCAGCTCTGTCAGGAGGAATGGGCCAAAATTCACCCAACTTATTGTGGGAAGCTTGTGGAAGGCTACCCAAAACATTTGACCCAAGTTCATCAATTTAAAGGCAATGCTACCAAATACTAATTGAGTGTATGTAAACTTCTGACCCACTGGGAATGTGATGAAAGAAATAAAAGCTGAAATAAAGCATTCTCTCTGCTATTATTCTGACATTTCACATTCTTAAAATAAAGTGGTGATCCTAACTGACCTAAGACAGGGAATCTTTACTAGGATTAAATGTCAGGAATTATGAACAACTGAGAGTAAATGTATTTGGCTAAGGTATATGTAAACTTCCGACTTCAACTGTATATACTGCATTCCATTCT
Source organism: Oncorhynchus keta (assembly GCF_023373465.1). Taxonomy (NCBI): domain Eukaryota; kingdom Metazoa; phylum Chordata; class Actinopteri; order Salmoniformes; family Salmonidae; genus Oncorhynchus; species Oncorhynchus keta. The sequence goes on from NC_068432.1 coordinate 29,955,138, forward strand.
ACTGAATTTTAGTCAATGTCACTCCGACTTTTTTCATCCTAATATTTAGATATTTCTTAATTGCATTCTTTTACTTTTAGATTTGTGTGTATTGTTGTGAATTGTTAGATATTACAGAACTGTTGGAGCTAGAAACACAAGCATTTTGCTACACCTGCAATAACATCTGCTAAATACGTGTTTTTGACCAATAAAATCTGTTTTGCGGGTCTGTGCCAAACTTATTTCCCCTTTGCCACCCCCCTCCCCTCTCCTCACCTATGACGTAGAGTGCTCCGGACACCTCCTTCGAGCCGAAGCTGTTGGTGACCTCACAGGCGTAGCTACCGCTGTCCTCCTGCCTGAGGTCACTGATGGTCAGACCCGTGAGGCGCCGTGTCCAGCGTGCATCGGAGGGCAGCGGGCGCCCGTCCTTTAGCCAGCGCACCGTGGGGCTGGGGTACCCTGCTGCCATGCAGGGGAGCTCCACACTCTGACCAGCCGGGACTTCCCCCGCCTGGAAACTGTCCAGGATAGAGGGAGACGATTCGGTGGGGTCTGGGGGGGGGGGTAACAGGTTATACTTTAGACTGGGGTAGGGGATGGGATGTTTACAACATACACTATACAGTACCAGTAAAAAGCTTGGACACACCTACTCATTCAAGGGTTTTTCTTTATACGTACTACTTTCTACATTGTAGAATAATAGTGAAGACATCAAACTATGAAATAACACATATGGAATCATGTAGTAACCAAAAAAAGTGTTTAACAAATCAAAATATATTTTATATTTCAGATTCTTCAAAGTAGCCATCCTTTGCCTTGATGACAGCTTTACACACTCTTGGCATTCTCTCAACCAGCTTCATGAGGTAGTCACCTGGAATGCATTTCAATTAACAGGTGTGCCTTCTTAAAAGTTAATTTGTGGAATTTCTTTCCTTCTTAATGCGTTTGTGCCTATCAGTTGTGTTGTGACAAGATAGGGGTGGAATACAGAAGATAGCCCTATTTGGTAGAATACCAAGTCCATATTATGGCAAGAACAGCTCAAATAAGCAAAGAAAAACTGACATATTTGAGATTCTTCAAAGTACCCATCCTTCGCTTTGATGACAGCTTTGCACACTCTTGGCATTCTCTCAACCAGCTTCATGAGGTAATAATAAGCAAAGAAAAAACGACAGTCCATCATTACTTTAAGACATGAAGGTCAGTCAATACGGAAAACTTTGTAGTCGCAAAAACCATCAAGCACTATGAGGAAACTGGCTCTCATGAGGACCGCCACAGGAAAGGAAGACCCAGAGTTACCTCAGCTGCAGAGGATAAGTTCATTAGAGTTAACTGCACC
>NC_068432.1:31288068-31338659 GCF_023373465.1 Oncorhynchus keta
ACATTTAAGTCATTTAGCAGACGCTCTTATCCAGAGCGACTTACAAATTGGTGCATACACCTTATGACAACCAGTGGAACAGCCACTTGCATCTAAATCTTGTTGGGGGAGAAGGATTACCTACCCTTACTTACCCTATCCTAGGTATTCCTTGAAGAGGTGGGGTTTCAGGTGTCTCCGGAAGGTGGTGATTGACTCCGCTGTCCTGGCGTCGTGAGGGAGTTTGTTCCACCATTGGGGGCCAGAGCAGCGAACAGTTTTGACTGGGCTGAGCGGGAACTGTACTTCCTCAGTGGTAGGGAGGCGAGCAGGCCAGAGGTGGATGAACGCAGTGCCCTTGTTTGGGTGTAGGGCCTGATCAGAGCCTGGAGGTACTGAGGTGCCGTTCCCCTCACAGCTCCGTAGGCGAGCACCATGGTCTTGTAGCGGATGCGAGCTTCAACTGGAAGCCAGTGGAGAGAGCGGAGGAGCGGGGTGACGTGAGAGAACTTGGGAAGGTTGAACACCAGACGGGCTGCGGCGTTCTGGATGAGTTGTAGGGGTTTAATGGCACAGGCAGGGAGCCCAGCCAACAGCGAGTTGCAGTAATCAAGACGGGAGATGACAAGTGCCTGGATTAGGACCTGCGCCGCTTCCTGTGTGAGGCAGGGTCGTACTCTGCGGATGTTGTAGAGCATGAACCTACAGGAACGGGACACCGCCTTGATGTTAGTTGAGAACGTCAGGGTGTTGTCCAGGATCACGCCAAGGTTCTTAGCGCTCTGGGAGGAGGACACAATGGAGTTGTCAACCGTGATGGCGAGATCATGGAACGGGCAGTCCTTCCCCGGGAGGAAGAGGAGCTCCGTCTTGCTGAGGTTCAGCTTGAGGTGGTGATCCGTCATCCACACTGATATGTCTGCCAGACATGCAGAGATGCGATTCGCCACCTGGTCATCAGAAGGGGGAAAGGAGAAGATTAATTGTGTGTCGTCTGCATAGCAATGATAGGAGAGACCATGTGAGGTTATGACAGAGCCAAGTGACTTGGTGTATAGCGAGAATAAGAGAGGGCCTAGAACAGAGCCCTGGGGGACACCAGTGGTGAGAGCGCGTGGTGAGGAGACAGATTCTCGCCACGCCACCTGGTAGGAGCGACCTGTCAGGTAGGACGCAATCCAAGCGTGGGCCGCGCCGGAGATGCCCAACTCGGAGAGGGTGGAGAGGAGGATCTGATGGTTCACAGTATCGAAGGCAGCCGATAGGTCTAGAAGGATGAGAGCAGAGGAGAGAGAGTTAGCTTTAGCAGTGCGGAGCGCCTCCGTGATACAGAGAAGAGCAGTCTCAGTTGAATGACTAGTCTTGAAACCTGACTGATTTGGATCAAGAAGGTCATTCTGAGAGAGATAGCGGTAGAGCTGGCCAAGGACGGCACGCTCAAGAGTTTTGGAGAGAAAAGAGAGAAGGGATACTGGTCTGTAGTTGTTGACATCGGAGGGATCGAGTGTAGGTTTTTTCAGAAGGGGTGCAACTCTCGCTCTCTTGAAGACGGGAGGGACGTAGCCAGCGGTCAGGGATGAGTTGATGAGCGAGGTGAGGTAAGGGAGAAGGTCTCCGGAAATGGTCTGGAGAAGAGAGGAGGGGATAGGGTCAAGCGGGCAGGTTGTTGGGCGGCCGGCCGTCACAAGACGCGAGATTTCATCTGGAGAGAGAGGGGAGAAAGAGGTCAGAGCATAGGGTAGGGCAGTGTGAGCAGAACCAGCGGTGTCGTTTGACTCAGCAACGAGGATCGGATGTCATCGACCTTCTTTTCAAAATGGTTGACGAAGTCATCTGCAGAGAGGGAGGAGAGGGGGGAAGGATTCAGGAGGGAGGAGAAGGTGGCAAAGAGCTTCCTAGGGTTAGAGGCAGATGCTTGGAACTTAGAATGGCAGAAAGTGGCTTTAGCAGCAGAGACAGAGGAGGAAAATGTAGAGAGGAGGGAGGAAAGGATGCCAGGTCCGCAGGGAGGCGAGTTTTCTCCATTTCCGCTCTCGGCTGCCCGGAGCCCTGTTCCAGAGCTCGCAATGAGTCGTCGAGCCACGGAGCGGGGAGGAGGACCGAGCCGGCCTGGAGGATAGGGGACATAGGGAGTCAAAGGATGCAGTAAGGGAGGAGAGGAGGGTTGAGGAGGCAGAATCAGAGATAGGTTGAGAAAGTTTGAGCAGAGGGAAGAGAAGATAGGATGGAAGAGGAGAGAGTAGTGGGGGAGAGAGAGCGAAGGTTGGGACGGCGCGATACCATCCGAGTAGGGGCAGTGTGGAAGTGTTGGATGAGAGCGAGAGGGAAAAGGATACAAGGTAGTGGTCGGAGACTTGGAGGGAGTTGCAATGAGGTTAGTGGAAGAACAGCATCTAGTAAAGATGAGGTCAGCGTATTGCCTGCCTTGTGAGTAGGGGGAAGGTGAGAGGGTGAGGTCAAAAGAGGAGAGGAGTGGAAAGAAGGAGGCAGAGAGGAATGAGTCAAAGGTAGACGTGGGGAGGTTAAAGTCGCCCAGAACTGTGAGAGGTGAGCCGTCCTCAGGAAAGGAGCTTATCAAGGCATCAAGCTCATTGATGAACTCTCCAAGGGAACCTGGAGGGCGATAAATGATAAGGATGTTAAGTTTGAAAGGGCTGGTAACTGTGACAGCATGGAATTCAAAGGAGGCAATAGACAGATGGGTAAGGGGAGAAAGAGAGAAAGACCACTTGGGAGAGATGAGGATCCCGGTGCCACCACCCCGCTGACCAGAAGCCTCGGGTGTGCGAGAACACGTGGGCGGACGAGGAGAGAGCAGTAGGAGTAGCAGTGTTATCTGTGGTGATCCATGTTTCCGTCAGTGCCAAGAAGTCAAGGGACTGAGGGAGGCATAGGCTGAGATGAACTCTGCCTTGTTGGCCGCAGATTGGCAGTTCCAGAGGCTACCGGAGACCTGGAACTCCACGGTCGTACGCGCTGGGACCACCAGGTTAGGTGGTCGCGCCACGCGGTGTGGAGCGTTTGTATGGTCTGTGCAGAGAGGAGAGAACAGGGATAGACAGACACATAGTTGACAGGCTACAGAAAAGGCTACGCTAATGCAAGGAAATTGGAATGACAAGCGGACTACACGTCTCGAATGTTCAGAAAGTTAGGCTTACGTAGCAAGAATCTTATTGACTAAAATGATTAAAATGATACAGTACTGCTAAAGTAGGCTAGCTGGCAGTAGCTGCGTTGTTGACACTACACTAATCAAGTCGTTCCGTGAGTGTAATAATTTCTACAGTGCTGCTATTCGGGGGCTAGCTGGCTAGCTAGCAGTGTTGTTTACGTTACGTTGAGTTAAAAGAACGACAATAGCTGGCTAGCGAACCTCAGTGAATTAAGATAATCACTCCAAGGCTACACACACTAAACTACACAATTATCTTGGAAACAAAGACAGCTATGTAGCTAGCTAACACTGAACTAATCAAGTCGTAGAAGGAGTGAATAGCACTACAGTGATGCTAATCTGTGTGCGTTAGCTACGTTGCTAGCTCCTGGGCGAATAGCAGTGAAGGCCACGCTAGGGCGACGAAATACGAAATACGATAATTATGCACTATCTCTGATACAAGGACGGCTATGTAGCTAGCTAAGAAGAATGCTAAGATTATGTAGCTAGCTAACAGTAAACTAACAAGTCGTACAGTTGAGTGAATAGCACTACAGTGATGCTAATCTGTGTGCGTTAGCTAGCGTTAGCTAGCTCCTGGGCGAATAGCAGTGAAGGCTACGTTAGGGCAACGAAATACTAATTATGCAATTATCTCTGATACAAGGACGGCTATGCTAAGAAGAATTGCTAAGATTAGACAAATCAACCGTTGTACTATAATGAAATGTAATGAAAAAGTTATACAACCTGCAGAGCGAAGTGCGAATGCGACCGCTCGCTCAACCGGAACCGGAAGCCCGAATCACTGCGACTTGTATGCTCTAGTCGGCTGGCCCTCGCTACATATTCGTCGCCAGACCCACTGGCTCCAGGTCATCTACAAGTCCATGCTAGGCTCCGCCTTATCTCAGCTCACTGGCTCGATGGCAACACCCATCCATAGCACGCGCTCAGCAGGTGTATCTCACTGATCATCCCTAAAGCCAACACCTCATTTGGGCCGCCTTTACGTTCCAGTACTCTGCTGCCTGTGACTGGAACGAACTGCAAAATCGCTGAAGCTGGAGACTTTTATCTCCCTCACCAACTTCAAACATCAGCTATCTGAGCAGCTAACCGATCACTGCAGCTGTACATAGTCTATTGGTAAATAGCCCACCCATTTTCACCTACCTCATCCCCATACTGTTTTTATTTATTTACTTTTCTGCTCTTTGCACACCAATATCTCTACCTGTACATGACCATCTGATCATTTATCACTCCAGTGTTAATCTGCAAAATTGTAATTATTCGCCTACCTCCTCATGCCTTTTGCACACATTATATATAGATTCCCCTTTTTCTACTGTGTTATTGACTTGTTTACTCCATGTGTAACTCTGTGTTGTCTGTTCACACTGCTATGCTTTATCTTGGCCAAGTCGCAGTTGCAAATGAGAACTTGTTCTCAACTAGCCTACCTGGTTAAATAAAGGTGAAATAAAATTTAAAAAAAATAAAAACTATCAGGACCTCAGCACTGTTTATCATCTGTCAAGGTGGGGCTATAATGCCTGTACTGTATACAGTATAAACACAACACTTCAACCAAATTATAACATTGTTCATTGGGTCTACATTAATTAGGTTAAATGTTTAAAAATCATTGACCTGTCAGTTATTCATGTTAGGCTATTACATAAGCTATAAAGTGTGTGTGTGTGTGTGTGTGTGTGTGTGTGTGTGTGTGTGTGTGTGTGTGTGTGTGTGTGTGTGTGTGTGTGTGTGTGTGTGTGTGTGTGTGTGTGTGTGTGTGTGTGTGTGTGTGTGTGTGTGTGTACGAGGGGTGATAAATGCCATAAATGAACCGTTGAACATGTGAACATCTGCATGGGTGCTGTCTGAATCGCTGTGTCTCCAGCTCGCCTTGCTTCCCACTGGTCCCAATGATCACTCGGCTACGCATGCCTCTCCCTAATGTCAATATGTCTTGTCCATTGCTGTTTTGGTTAGTGATTATTGTCTTATTTCACTGTAGAGCCTCAGCCCTGCTCAATATGCCTTAGCTAGCCCTTTTGTTTCACCTCCCACACATGCGGTGACCTCACCTGGTCTAAATGATGTCTCTAGAGACAAAACCCCTCTCATCGTTACTCAGTGCCTAGGTTAACCTCCACTGTATTCACATCCTACCATACCCTTGTCTGTACATTACGCCCAGAAACCTGCTCATTTTACTCTCTGTTCCGAACACACTAGACGGCCAGTAATTATAGCCTTTAGCCGTACCCGCATCCTACTCATCCTCTGTTTCTCTGGTGATGTAGAGGTTAATCCAGGCCCTGCAGTGCCTAGCTCCACTCCCATTCCCGAGGCGCTCTCATTTGTTGACTTCTGTAACTGTAAAAGCCTTGGTTTCATACATGTTACTACTAGAAGCCTCCTCCCTAAGTTGTTGCTTTAGCACTCTGCCAATCCGGATGTCTGAATCCTGGCTTGGGAAGGCCACCAAAAATCCTGAAATTTCCATCCTTAACTATAACATTTTCCGACAAGATAGAACTGCCAAAGTGGGCGGAGTTGCAATCTACTGCAGAGATAGCCTGCAGAGTTCTATCATACTATCCAGGTCTGTGCCCAAACAATTTGAGCTTCTACTTCTAAGAATCCACCTTTCCAGAAACAAGACTCTCACCATTGCCGCTTATTATAGACCACCTTCTGCCTCCAGCTGTGCCCTGGACACCATATGTGAATAGATTTCCCCCCATCTATCTTCAGAGCTTGTACTGTTAGGTGACCTAAACTGGAGCGTTTAAGGAGCGTTATTTTTTCTTCCTTCCGTGAGTAAATGTGTTCTCTTTTGTCGTGGGCGTTTATTTGGTATTGTACCTGACCCTATTGTTGTGGACTTGCCTATTAAAAGATCCTACTTGGACATCTCTGCTCTCATGCGCTTGACTCCTTCACCTACCTCCTAATACAATAATGCAACAATAAAGCTCTTGGTTCACTCCAGACCTGGCTGCCCTTGACCAGCACAAAACATCCTGTGGCATACTGCATTAGCATTGAATAGCCCCCTAAGATATGCAACTTTTTCAGGGAAGTTAGGAACCAATATACACAGGCAGTTAGGAAAGTGAAGGCTAGCTTTTTCAAACAGAAATTTGAATCCTGTAGCACAAACTCAAAAAAGTTCTGGGACACTGTAAAGTCCATGGAGAATAAGAACACCTACTCTCAGCTGCCCACTGCACTAAGGCTAGGAATCACTGTCACTACCGATAAATCCACAATAATTGAGAATTTCAATTTAAAACATTCTGCGGCTGGCCATGCTTACCACCTGGCTACCCTTACCCCGGTCAACGGCCCTGCACCCCCACAGCAACTTGCCCAAACCTCCTCCATTTCTCCTTCACCCAAATCCAGGTAGCTGATGTTCTGAAAGAGTTGCAATATCTGGAACCTACAAATCAGCTGGGCTAGACAATCTGGACCCTCTCTTTCTAAAATTATCCACCACAATTGTGGCAACCCCTATTACTAGCCTGTTCAACCTCTCTTTCGTATTGTCTGAGATCTCCAAAGATTGGAAAGCTGCCACGGTCATCCCCCTTTTCAAAGGGGTAGACACTCTAGACCCAAACTGTTAAGGTCTTCAAAAAAGCCAAGTTAACAAACAGATCACCGACCATTTTGAATCCCACCGTACCTTCTCCGCTATGCAATCTGATTTCAAGCTGATCATAGGTGCACCTCAACCACGCTCAAGGTCCTAAATGATATCATAACCGCAATCGATAAAAGACAATACTGTGCAGCCGTATTCATCGACTTGGCTTCTCAAATTACTGCTTCGCCTGGTTCACCAACTACTTCCCAGACAGAGTTCAGTGTGTCAAATCGGAGGGCCTGTTGTCCGGACCTCTGGAAGTCTCTATGGGGATGCCACAGGGTTCAATTCTGGGCCGACTCTTTTCTCTGTATACATCAATGATGTCACTCTTGCTGCTGGTGATTGCTGCTTCTTTGGACACTTTTAACTAACCTCCAAACGAGCTTCAATGCCATACAACTCTCATTCTGTGGCCTCAACTGCTCTTCAAACGCAAGTAAAACTAAATGCATGCTCTTCAACTGATCGTTGCCCACACCTGCCCGCCCATCCAGCATCACTACTCTGGACGGTTCTGACTTAGAATATGTGGACAATTGCAAATACCTAGGTGTCTGGTTATACTGTAAACTCTCCTTCCAGACTGACATTAAGCATCTCCAATCGAAAATTAAATCTAGAATCGGCTTCCGATTTCGCAACAAAGCCTCCTTCACTCATGCTGCCAAACATACCCTCCTAAAACTGACCATCCTACCGATCCTTGACTTCGGCAATGTCATTTACAAAATAGCATCCAACACTCTACTCAGCAAATTGGATGCAGTCTATCACAGTGCCATCCGTTTTGTCACCAAAGCCCCATATACTTCCCACCACTGCGACCTATATGCTATCATTGGCTGGCCCACGAGCCAGCCAACGAAAGCCCCGCCTTATCTCAGCTCACTGGTCACCATAGCAGCACCCACCTGTATCACTCGCTCCAGCAGGGATATTTCACTGGTCACCCCCAAAGCCTATTCCTCCTTTGGCCACCTTTCCTTCCAGTTCTCTGCTGCCAATGACTGGAACGAATTGCAAAAATCACTGAAGCTGGAGACTCATATCTCCCTCACTAACTTTAAACATCAGCTGTCAGAGCAGCTCACAGATCATTTCACCAGTACATAGCCCATCTGCAAATAGCCCATCCACCTACCTCGTCCTTATATTGTTATTTTCTTCTTCCCTTTGCACCCCAGTATCTCTACTTGCACATTCATCTTCTGCGCATCTATTACTCCAGTGTTTAATTGCTAAATTGTAATTACTTCGCTACTACAGCCTTACCTCCCTAATGTTACCTCATTTGCACACACTGTATATAGATTTTTTCTATTGTGTTATTGACTGTAACCTTGTTTATTCCATGTGTAACTCTTTGTTGTTGTTTTTTGTCACACTGCTTGCTTTATCTTGGTCAGGTCGCAGTTGTAAATGAGAACTTGTTCTCAGCTGGCCTACCTAGTTAAATGAAGGTGAAATAAAAAATAAAAAATAATTTTAAAAAGTGGGAACATATAGCAACATTCAATCAGACTTGTGAGTTAAAACATGTTTGAATCTTTCTCCTTCTTGGTGTCTTCACATATATGGACACAGTTATTTTTGGAGGATTGAGCTTTATGAGCTCCTTTTTGGTGGAAGACCAATAGAAACCATAGTTAAATAAAGAGTGAAATTACATTTTCAGAGAAGTGTGTGTTGTCTTGAATGTTTGCATGTGTGTGTTTGTGTGTGTTTGTGTGTATGTATGTGTGTGTATGAGGGGTGATAAATGCCACAAATGAACCGTTGAACGTGTGAACACGTGAATGTGTGAAAGTGTATTTTTTTTACTTGAAAGTGTGACTTGTACGCCAGCAATCCCAGTTGATTGGTGTGTGTCACCAGCAAAGCACCCCCACACTATAGCACCTCCTCCTCCATGCATCACAGTGGGAACTACACATGCAGAGATCATGTGTTCACTTACTCTGCGTCTCACAAAGACATGGCGGTTGGAACCAAAAATCTCCAGTTTCGACTCTACAGACCAAAGGACAGATTTCCACCAGTCTAATGTCCATTGCTCGTGTTTCTTGGCCCAAGCAAGTCCTTTAGTAGTGGTTTCTTTGCAGCAATTCGACCATGAAGGCCTGATTCACACAGTCTCCTCTGAACAGTTGATGTTGAGATGTGTCTGAGAGGTTAAGCATTTATTTTGGCTGCAAATTCTGAGGTTGGTTACTCTAATGACCTTATACATTGCAGCAGAGGTAACTCTGGGACTTCCTTTCCCGTGGTGGTCCTCATGAGAGACAGTTTTATCATAGAGCTTGAAGGTTTTTGTGACTGCACTTGAAGAAACTTTCAAAGTTATTGAAATGTTCCAGATTGACTATCCTTCATGTCTGAAAGTAATGATGGACTGCAGTTTCTTTTAGCTTATTTGAGCTGTTCATGCCATAATATGGAATTGGTATTTTACCAAATAGGGCTATCTTCTGTATACCACCTCTAACTTGTCACAACACAAATGATTGCCTCAAACGCATTAAGAAGGAAGGAAATTACACAAATGAACCTTTAACAAGGCACACCTGTTAATTGAAATGCATTCCAGACCTCATGAAGTTGGTTGAGAGAATGCCAAGAGTGTGCAAAGCTGTCATCAAGGCAAAAGGAGATAACTTTGAAGAATCTAAAATCAAAAATAAATGTTGATTTGTTTAACACTTTTTGGTTACTACATGATTCCATATGTGTTATTTAATAGTTTTGCTGTCTTCACTGTTATTTTACAATGTAGTAAAAATAAAGAAAACCCATTGAATGAGTAGGTGTGTCAAACCTTTGACTGGTACTGTACATAGTGAACTCGTACATATTGTAAATATGAAAATAGAATACAGTCATTTAGAAATGTGACCAATCGCTTGCATGTCAATATCAGACTGGGAAGAATTGACGTTTGTGACATCCCCCTATCTGCAAGCGTAACCAATGGCATTCCGCCTTATTGATAATGTAGGTACATTCAACCAACCAATAGAAATACATAAACATTGAACACATATCTCTAAAATGTCAAGTGGAAACACAACATGCATAACTGAAGCTTATACTTTTATAACATATCTCTCTTATAGTGTTATGCATGACTGATTTTATTCCCTGTCATCATCCAGGTATTTGCAGAAAGTTAACTTATTCCTATTTTATGAAAAACCCATTTAAGTTCTCAAATTAGTTATATCCATTTAACACTGCTCGACGAAATCATCAATGTAATAATACTTGAATTTCTAATCCCAAATTAGCAACTGAAATATATCAGGATACTCTTTGATTTGGCATTTGTTTCTCAACAAAACATGTTCATTTACCGAGCTGGATGCACATGACTCAGATTAACAAAGACTCTCCAACCAAACCAATCACTTCGATGCAAACAACAGTCACACTGTCCTCTGAGACAGAAGATGTGCACCAAAGGACTGTGCCGTCTCCTTATCAACGAGGGTCACCAAGCCCACCTATCACAAAGCTTTAAAGCTGAGGAGAACAGGGCTTAGATCTCCACGTGTGATGTGCACCTGCTCCTGCACAGGGAAGCTATTTTCTTTGAGACGGTCCCCATGGTCCCTCATTCATCAGTGGCAGCATGGGTTGAAACCACGGCCGCCTCGGACACCGTGGCCTTAACAGAAACAGTCACGCCTTATAATTTCCTTGAGATGATCCCCAATGCAGGAATCCAAAGGCATTTATGTTGTTGGTTTGCTATGGCACATATCTCTCTCTAAGGCAGAGCTGGGAATGGTGTGGGCTTATTAACTAGCAGGTTGTGGACTCCAAATGATGTGCTGGAAGACTTTATTCATCATTGTGTGTGTGTGTGTGTGTGTGTGTGTGTGTGTGTGTGTGTGTGTGTGTGTGTGTGTGTGTGTGTGTGTGTGTGTGTGTGTGTGTGTGTGTGTGTGTGTGTGTGTGTGTGTGTGTGTGTGTGTGTGTGTGTGTGTGTGTGTGTCCTCAGATTTGACCTGTTTTATATTTTTCAGATGTTAAATCAATTGCTAAACTTATTTTTAAGCCCACATTTTATCATGATTATTTATTTAAAGATCTGTCAGTAAGTGGTTCCTTCTGAGGTGCACCATGGAGCAAAGATATGCTAGACAGGATGTTAGATACTCTAGTGTGTGCAGATAGTATCATCAGTGGAGGAGGAAAGAAATGGTCAATGGACACGCAACATTTGATTTGATTTTAGCTGCCGGTGATGGCAGGACTGTTTTTATGTTGGAGGTATGTTTGTAAATGAATTTGTTCAAGCTATGTAGTCTATTCCTTCTTGATTAATAAATCAAATTAAAATGTTTTATTGTTTCTCTGTAATACAACCTGCAGAGGCTGAGGAGATTTCTGATGCTATTAGCATCATTGCTAAGACAAATTGACCTACAGGGGTTTCTTACAGGGTTCAAATTGTCAGAACCTTTCACTATGCATAGATCAGATGAAAGTGACAAGCCCAGTCAGACAGACAGGTTGTCAATATTCAATGAGTCCAGAGTCACATTTAATGAAAGGTAACTGACAGACAGTGTGAAGGGGTGGCTGCTCTGCTTATTCACATATGATGCAATTCCAGGAGAAAAAAGTTAGCCACTCCACATACACACACAAATGCAGGCATGTGAGCCCACATGCACAAATCTCAAGTGGGTTTTGTGTAAGCCTAGGCGGTTTCCATAAGAACAAATGTAAGTATTTCTACTAATGTCGATAGTGTAAGGGGTGCGTAATTGGTGGCAGGGAAGTCAGACACAGGAGAACAGAACTAGTTAATAGCCGGAGCAGCTTAATAGCAAAACCAACGGCATAAAAAAATAACCAACATGATTGGTGATGCCAACTGCCGAACACCGCCCGAACAAGGAGAGGAACCGACTTCGGGGGAAGTTGTGACAGTAGTCCCCCTGGACGCGCGGCTCCAGCAGCGCGCCGTCACCGACGGTGGAACTCCTTCTGCATTGAAGGGTCCAACACATCCTCCACCGGAACCCAGCATCTCTGCTCCGGACCGTACCCCTCCCAGTCCACGAGGTAGTGAAGGCCCCTCGCCCGACGCCTCGAATACCATACTGTTTGGATTGAATGGAGTACGCCAGGGCCCCCTCGATGTTCAGAGGGGCGGAGGAACCTCCAGCACCTCAGACTCCTGGAGTGGGCCAGCCACCACCGGCCTGAGGAGAGACACATGGAACGAGGGGTTAATACGGTAATCGGGGAAGCTGTAACTTGTAACTCACCTCGTTCAGGGGCAGGTTTCGGGTCGAGAGCCAGACCCGGTCCCCGGGGCGAACACCAGGGCCTCACTGCGGTGACGGTCTGCGCTGGCTTTCTGGCGCAGCACGGCGCGCTGAAGGTGAACATGAGAGGCGTCCCATGTCTCCTCCGCACGCCGGAACCAGTCTTCCACCGCAGGAGCCTCGGTCTGACTCTGATGACAAGAAGCCAGAACCGGCTGATACCCCAGTATGCACTGGAAGGGGGAGAGGTTAGTGGAGGAGTGGCGGAGCAAGTTCTGGGCCATCTCTGCCCAGGGCACGAACGCCGCACACTCCCCCGGCCGGTCCTGGCAATAAGACCTCAGAAACCTACCCACATCCTGGTTAACTCTCTCCACCTGCCCATTACTCTCGGGGTGAAAACCCGAGGAAAGGCTGATCGAGACACCCAGACGTTCCATGAACGCCCTCCAGACCCTCGAAGTGAACTGGGGACCCGATCAGACACTATGTCCTCAGGCACCCCGTAGTGCCGGAAGATGTGTGTAAACAAGGCCTCCGCAGTCTGTAGGGCCGTAGGGAGACCGGGCAGAGGGAGGAGATGGCAGGACACAGGAAAATGGTCCACCACAACCAGGATTGTGGTGGTACCCTGTGAGGAAGGAAATCCACCGACAGGTGCGACCACGCCCGTTGTGGAACGGATAAGGGGCTTACCTCTAGGCAGGTGCCTAGCAGCCTTACACTGGGCACACACCGAGCAGGAGAGAACATAAACCCTCACATCCATAGCCAAAGTGGGCCGCCAGTACTTCCCACTCAGACAGTGCATCATCCGACCGATGCCTGGATGACCAGAGGAGGGTGACGTGGGGGCCCAATAGATCAGCCGGTCACGGACAGCAGTCAGAACGTACAGACGCTCAGCGGGACACTGGAGGGGAGTGGGCTCTGCACGTAGCACCTGCTCAATGTCCGCGTCCAGCTCCCACACTACCGGCACCACCAGGCAGGAGGCCGGTAGTATGGGGGTGGGATCCATGGGCCGCTCCTCTGTGTCATACAGCCAGGACAGTGCGTCTGCATTAGCGTTCTGGGAACCTGGTCTGTAAAAAAGGGTGAAAACAAAACGGGTGAAAAACATGGCCCACCTTGCCTTGCGAGGGTTCAGTCTCCTAGCAGCCCGGATGTACTCCAGATTGCGGTCATCAGTCCAGATGAGAAAAGGGCCCCTCAAATGTATAGCCCACTCAAACCAATGTCTCCACGCCTTCAAATCTTTGATGACAGCCAACAGCTCCCGGTCTCCCACGTCATTGTTTCGCTCCACCGGGCTGAGTTTCCTCACGAAGATGGCACGGCTCCCATCCCAGCCTCCGACGCATCCACCTCCACTATGAACGCCAAAGAGGATCTGGATGGGCCAGCACGGGAGCTGAGGTTAGCAGAGCCCTCAGGTGACCAAAAGCCCTGTTGATCGGCATACCCTAGAAACCGCTGCACCTCCTTTACCGTGGTGAGAGTCGGCCAATTACGCACGGCTGAAATGCTGTCACTCTCCATCTCCACCCTGAGGTGGAAATGCGGTACCTTAGGAAAGAGACAGACTTTTAGATGAACAGGCATTTCTCAGCCTTGACGTACAGGTCATGCTCCAACAGATGACCAAGCACCCTGCGCACCAGGGACACATGCTCGGCGCGTGTAGTGGAGTATATCAGAATGTCATCAATATACACCACTACACCCAACGAGTGCATTTCCCTGAAAATCTAGTCTACAAAGGCTTGGAAGACTGATGGAGTATTCATCAACCCGTACGGCATGACGAGGTACTCATAATGCACTGAGGTAGTCCTAAAAGCTGTCTTCCACTCGTCTCCCTCCCGGATACGCACCAGGTTGTAAGCGCTCCTGAGATCTAGTTTGGTGATGAAGCACACCCCGTGCATTGACTCAATCGCTGTGGCTATGAGAGATAGAGGGTAACTGTACCTCACAGTGATCTGGTTTAGACCTTGATAGTCAATACACGGGCGCAGACCTCCCTCCTTCTTCTTCACAAAAAAGAAACCCGAGGTGGCAGGTGAAGTGGAGGACCGAATGTACCCCTGACGTATGTTTCCATAGTCGCCATCTCCGCCTGTGACAGGGGATACACGTGACTCCTGGGAAGTGCACCGTCTACCAGGAGATTTATCGCACAATCCCCCTACGATGGGGTGGTGGTGGAGTCGCCTTCTTTATGGAGAAGGTGAGAGCCAAAACGGCATAATCAGGGGGGATGCACACGGTGGAAACCTGGTCTGGACCTTCCACCGTAGTAGCACCAACGGAAACCCCTAAACATCTCGCCGAGCACTCTCGCGACCACCCCGTAAAAGCCCTCTGCCACGAAACAGTGGGGTCATGACAGGCTAACCATGGTAGGCCTAGCACCACAGGAAACGCAGGAGAGTCAATAAGAAAGAGACTGATTCTCTCTTGTGATCCCCCTGCGTCACCATGCCCAGGGGAGAGGTGGCCTCCCTAATCAACCCTGACCCTAATGGTCGACTGTCTAAGGTGTGAACAGGGAAGGGCACAGCCACGGGAACAATGGGGATCCATAAACTATGGGCGAACGGTCTGTCTATAAAATTCTCAGCCGCGCCTGAATCGATGAGCACCTTATGCTGGGAATGTGAGGAAAATTCAGGAAAAGTGACATACAACAGAGGGCTCTGGGTGAGAATGGTGCCGGCTCACCTGGGGTGACACCAGAGTGCCCTGCCTGCTGCCTCGATCCCCAGAGGAACCCGGCACCAACCGGCAGTGTGACCTCTGCGGCCACAGATGGTGCACGAGACGGAACCTCCTCCGGTCTCCCTGCGCACAGCACCTCCCAGCTCCATGGGCATCGGAGCAGTGGTGCTGGGAGATGGAACCGACAGACCCCGCTATGGACGTCCACGGGTAGCCAGCAGGTAATCCAACCGAATGGACAAGTCCACCAGCTGGTCGAAGGTGAGGAAAACAAGACAAAACAAATGGAAAATAAACAGTGGATCGACGATGGCTAGAAGATTGGTGACGCCGACCGCCGAACGCCGCCCAAACAAGGTGAGGAACCGACTTCGGTGGAAGTCGTGACAGATAGATCAGACCCACTGTGTGTGAACAACTGGATGAGGTAAAGGAGTTAATGAAACGCAAGACCATTGACCAGATTGGCGCATATTCAACAAATCTGATCTAACAAAGTAGATATTCGAAAAATCTGTCATGTTTTATGTATTGTGACAGGTCCACAATGTGCTTACTCAAGTTCGATTTGGATATATTTAGCTGTTTTCGCTGCAAAACATTTTAGAAGTTGACCCTTTTTAGGTTTAGAAGAATATCTCCCATTCGTATAAACTGCTTAGCATCACTAGCAAATAAAAATCAGTGGTGGTAGTCAAAGTCATTATTTTTTACCTTTATTTAACTAGGCAAGTCAGTTAAGAACTCTTACTTTCAATGACGGCCTAGGAACAGTGGATTAACTGCCTGTTCATGGGCAGAACAACAGATGTTTACCTTGTTAGCTCAGGGATTCGATCTTTGATTCTAACATTTTGATTACTAGTCCAACGCTCTAACCACTAACGTGGTTGATTGGTAACTGTCACACCCTGACCTAGTATTCTTTGTTTTTCTTGTTATTTTGGTTAGGTCAGGGTGTGACATAGGTGATGTATGTGTTTCCTGTCTTTGTGTCTATACACCAGATAGGACTGTTTTCGGTTTTCACATTTGTTGTTTTGTAAATTGAAGTGTTCAGTTTGGATTTATTATTATATAAGATGAACACTCACCACGCTGCGCTTTGGTTCTCTCCTTCCCAGGAAGAAAACCGTTACAGAACCACCCACCAGTGGTGACAGGCAGTGGCAGGAGGAGCAGTGCAAACACGACTATTGGACTTGGGAGGGGATACTGGATGGAGATGGACCCTGGACGCAGCCGGGGGAATATCGCTGCCCCAAGGCAGAGCTGGAGACAGCCAAAGCGGAGAGGGGCGGTTTGAGGAGGCAGCACGGAAGCAGGGCTGGAAGCCCGAGAGTCATCCCCCAAAATGTATTGGGGTGGCACACAGGAAGTATGGCCATTCAACCAGGTAAGGTTGGGCAGGCTCGGTGCTCAAGAGCTCCAGTGCGCCTGCACGGTCTGGTCTATCCAGTGCCACCTACACGCACCAGCCCTCCGGTGGCAGGCTTCCTGTGCGTGTCCAGAGCCCAGTACTCCCTGTTCCTCCTCCCTGCACTCGCCCTGAAGTGCGTGTACATGGCCCAGTACCACCAGTGCCGGCACCACGCACCAGGCCTACACTGCGCCTCACCTGTCCAGCGCTGCTAGAGCCTTCCTCCTCTCCAGCGCCGTCAGATTCTCCCGCCTGTCCAGAGCTGCTAGAGCCGCCAGAGCCGCCAGTCTGCAAGGAGCCGCCAGAGCCGCCAGTCTGCAAGGACCCGCCAGAGCTGCCAGTCTGCAAGGTCACACCCTGACCTTAGTATTCTTTGTTTTTTCTTGTTATTTTGGTTAGGTCAGGGTGTGACATGGGTGATGTATGTGTTTTTGTATTGTCTAGGGTTTTTTGTATTTTTATGGGGCTGTTTCTCTTCTAGGTTTATTGTATGTCTAGGGTTGCCTAGATTGGTTCTCAATTAGAGGCAGCTGTCTATCGTTGTCTCTGATTGGGAACCATATTTCGGCAGCCATATTCTGTGGGTACTTTGTGATTGATTGTTTCCGTGTCTGTGTTTGTTTCACCACACGGTACTGTTTCGGTTTTTCACGTTTCGTTTATTGTTTTGTACTGTTTCAGTTTTTCATTAAAATCTACTATGGACACTTAGCACGCTGCATTTTGGTCCGATCCCTCCTACACCTTCCGACGAAGAGAAAGAGGAGGAAATCAGCCGTGACAGTAACGATGACATGAACATGTGTTGGGGTTGACATCCATACAAGAATTATAATCTTACCTCAACATAGTGTGAAATACACATATAGACAATAGGCTAAATTTACTGGGTGGCATTGAGGATATTTTCCCCATGCATTTCCATTGCAATTCCATTGTTTTGGGGGCTAATTCGATTGACCTCTTTACCAAATCTATAGTTGTGTTAAAGATCTCAGTAAGAGTTGACAGTTGACAGACAGCAAAGTAAACTTTTAAGCATGGTTACATTCTATTCTGTTGAGGCTGAATACTGAAATCCCCAGTTTATGATAAATATTTGGTATTTGGTATTTTATTAGGATCCCCATTAGCTGTTGCAAAAGCAGCAGCTACCCTTTCCTGGGGTCCACACAAAACATGAAACATAATTGTATTTTTATTTTACCTAAACTGTGTGAACACATAAATATGTTCCTCTAGGTCTTGCTTTTGTGCTTCATGGTCTTGCTTGATTTGATTTTGTGTAAAGGTGTACAATTATGCAATATTCTGCTCTGCACTAAATATATATACAAAAATATCTAGTTAACAGAAGAAAGGAAGACAAAATAAGGACAAAGAAGGACAGAAGAAAAAGGAAAAGAAAGAGGACAACAAAGTGAAACAGTCAGCACTTCTATTGCAACTTCATATTTCGTCGTCCTAACGTTGTCTACACTGCTATCTGCCCAGCAGCTAGCCAGCTAGCAAATGTCCACCGTCTACCGAATAGCAGCACTGTAGAAACTATTACACTCAACTGAACGACTTGATTAGTGTAGTGTTAGCTAGCTACATAGTTGTCTTTGCTGTCTTCGTATCCAAGATAATTGTGTAGTTTAGAGCGTGTAGTCTTAGAGTGATTATCTTAATTTACCGATGTTAGCTAGCCAGCTATTTGTCGTCCTTAACGTAGGAGACACTGCTAGCTAGCCAACAGCTAGCCAACGTCTACTGAATAGAACTTCCGCACTCAACAACCCGGTCGCATTCCGCTTCGCTCCACAGGTAGTAACACATTTTCATTTCATTTCATTACAGCACAACGGTTTGATTTGTTTGATCGTAGCTAGCTACATAGCTAGCTACATAGCCGTCTGTGTATCAAAGATAATTGTGTAGTCTAGAGCGATTTTCTAGGTTAGCTAGCCAGCTATTGTCGTTCTTTTAACGCAACGTAACGTAATCAACACTGCTAGCTAGCCAGCTGGCCCCGAATAGCAGCACTGTAGAAACTATTACACTCAACGGAACGACTTGATTAGTGTAGTGTCAACAACGCAGCAGCTGCCAGCTAGCCTACAAAGTCAACAACGCAGCCACTGCCAGCTAGCCTACTTCAGCAGTACTGTATCATTTTAATAATTTTAGTCAATAAGATTCTTGCTACGTAAAGCTTAACTTTCTGAACATTCGAGACGTGTAGTCCACTTGTCATTCCAATCTCCTTGCATTAGCGTAGCCTCTTCTGTAGCCTGTCAACTATGTGTCTGTCTATCCCTGTTCTCTCCTCTCTGCACAGACCATACAAACGCTCCACACCGCGTGGCAGCGGCCACCTAATCTGGTGGTCCCAGCGCGCACGACCCACGTGGAGTTCCAGGTCTCCGGTAGCCTCTGGAACTGCCGATCTGCGGCCAACAAGGCAGAGTTCATCTCAGCCTATGCCTCCCTCCAGTCCCTCGACTTCTTGGCACTGACGGAAACATGGATCACCACAGATAACACTGCTACTCCTACTGCTCTCTCTTCGTCCGCCCACGTGTTCTCGCACACCCGAGAGCTTCTGGTCAGCGGGGTGGTGGCACCGGGATCCTCATCTCTCCCAAGTGGTCATTCTCTCTTTCTCCCCTTACCCATCTGTCTATCGCCTCCTTTGAATTTCATGCTGTCACAGTTACCAGCCCTTTCAAGCTTAACATCCTTATCATTTATCGCCCTCCAGGTCCCCTCGGAGAGTTCATCAATGAGCTTGATGCCTTGATAAGCTCCTTTCCTGAGGACGGCTCACCTCTCACAGTTCTGGGCGACTTTAACCTCCCCACGTCTACCTTTGACTCATTCCTCTCTGCCTCCTTCTTTCCACTCCTCTCCTCTTTTGACCTCACCCTCTCACCTTCCCCCTACTCACAAGGCAGGCAATACGCTCGACCTCATCTTTACTAGATGCTGTTCTTCCACTAACCTCATTGCAACTCCCCTCCAAGTCTCCGACCACTACCTTGTATCCTTTTCCCTCTCGCTCTCATCCAACACTTCCCACACTGCCCCTACTCGGATGGTATCGCGCCGTCCCAACCTTCGCTCTCTCTCCCCCGCTACTCTCTCCTCTTCCATCCTATCATCTCTTCCCTCTGCTCAAACCTTCTCCAACCTATCTCCTGATTCTGCCTCCTCAACCCTCCTCTCCTCCCTTTCTGCATCCTTTGACTCTCTATGTCCCCTATCTTCCAGGCCGGCTCGGTCCTCCCCTCCCGCTCCGTGGCTCGACGACTCATTGCGAGCTCACAGAACAGGGCTCCGGGCAGCCGAACGGAAATGGAGGAAAACTCGCCTCCCTGCGAACCTGGCATCCTTTCACTCCCTCCTCTCTACATTTTCCTCCTCTGTCTCTGCTGCTAAAGCCACTTTCTACCACTCTAAATTCCAAGCATCTGCCTCTAACCCTAGGAAGCTCTTTTGCCACCTTCTCCTCCCTCCTGAATCCTCCTCCCCCCTCCTCCCTCTCTGCAGATGACTTCGTCAACCATTTTGAAAAGAAGGTCGACGACATCCGATCCTCGTTTGCTAAGTCAAACGACACCGCTGGTTCTGCTCACACTGCCCTACCCTGTGCTCTGACCTCTTTCTCCCTCTCTCCAGATGAAATCTCGCGTCTTGTGACGGCCGGCCGCCCAACAACCTGCCCGCTCGACCCTATCCCCTCCTCTCTTCTCCAGACCATTTCCGGAGACCTTCTCCCTTACCTCACCTCGCTCATCAACTCATCCCTGACCGCTGGCTACGTCCCTCCCGAAAGGAGAAGATTAATTGTGTGTCGTCTGCATAGCAATGATAGGAGAGACCATGTGAGGTTATGACAGAGCCAAGTGACTTGGTGTATAGCGAGAATAAGAGAGGGCCTAGAACAGAGCCCTGGCGGACACCAGTGGTGAGAGCGCGTGGTGAGGAGACAGATTCTCGCCACGCCACCTGGTAGGAGCGACCTGTCAGGTAGGACGCAATCCAAGCGTGGGCCGCGCCGGAGATGCCCAACTCGGAGAGGGTGGAGAGGAGGATCTGATGGTTCACAGTATCGAAGGCAGCCGATAGGTCTAGAAGGATGAGAGCAGAGGAGAGAGAGTTAGCTTTAGCAGTGCGGAGCGCCTCCGTGATACAGAGAAGAGCAGTCTCAGTTGAATGACTAGTCTTGAAACCTGACTGATTTGGATCAAGAAGGTCATTCTGAGAGAGATAGCGGTAGAGCTGGCCAAGGACGGCACGCTCAAGAGTTTTGGAGAGAAAAGAGAGAAGGGATACTGGTCTGTAGTTGTTGACATCGGAGGGATCGAGTGTAGGTTTTTTCAGAAGGGGTGCAACTCTCGCTCTCTTGAAGACGGGAGGGACGTAGCCAGCGGTCAGGGATGAGTTGATGAGCGAGGTGAGGTAAGGGAGAAGGTCTCCGGAAATGGTCTGGAGAAGAGAGGAGGGGATAGGGTCAAGCGGGCAGGTTGTTGGGCGGCCGGCCGTCACAAGACGTGAGATTTCATCTGGAGAGAGAGGGGAGAAAGAGGTCAGAGCATAGGGTAGGGCAGTGTGAGCAGAACCAGCGGTGTCGTTTGACTTAGCAAACGAGGATCGGATGTCGTCGACCTTCTTTTCAAAATGGTTGACGAAGTCATCTGCAGAGAGGGAGGAGGGGGGAGGGGAGGATTCAGGAGGGAGGAGAAGGTGGCAAAGAGCTTCCTAGGGTTAGAGGCAGATGCTTGGAATTTAGAATGGTAGAAAGTGGCTTTAGCAGCAGAGACAGAGGAGGAAAATGTAGAGAGGAGGGAGTGAAAGGATGCCAGGTCCGCAGGGAGGCGAGTTTTCCTCCATTTCTGCTCGGCTGCCCGGAGCCCTGTTCTGTGAGCTCGCAATGAGTCGTCGAGCCACGGAGGCGGGAGGGGAGGACCGAGCCGGCCTGGAGGATAGGGGACATAGAGAGTCAAGGATGCAGTAAGGGAGGAGAGGAGGGTTGAGGAGGCAGAATCAGGAGATAGGTTGGAGAAAGTTTGAGCAGAGGGAAGAGATGATAGGATGGAAGAGGAGAGAGTAGCGGGGAGAGAGAGCGAAGGTTGGGACGGCGCGATACCATCCGAGTAGGGGCAGTGTGGGAAGTGTTGGATGAGAGCGAGAGGGAAAAGGATACAAGGTAGTGGTCGGAGACTTGGAGGGGAGTTGCAATGAGGTTAGTGGAAGAACAGCATCTAGTAAAGATGAGGTCAAGCGTATTGCCTGCCTTGTGAGTAGGGGGAAGGTGAGAGGGTGAGGTCAAAAGAGGAGAGGAGGGAAAGAAGGAGGCAGAGAGGAATGAGTCAAAGGTAGACGTGGGGAGGTTAAAGTCGCCCAGAACTGTGAGAGGTGAGCCGTCCTCAGGAAAGGAGCTTATCAAGGCATCAAGCTCATTGATGAACTCTCCGAGGGAACCTGGAGGGCGATAAATGATAAGGATGTTAAGCTTGAAAGGGCTGGTAACTGTGACAGCATGGAATTCAAAGGAGGCGATAGACAGATGGGTAAGGGGAGAAAGAGAGAAAGACCACTTGGGAGAGATGAGGATCCCGGTGCCACCACCCCGCTGACCAGAAGCTCTCGGGGTGTGCGAGAACACGTGGGCGGACGAGGAGAGCAGTAGGAGTAGCAGTGTTATCTGTGGTGATCCATGTTTCCGTCAGTGCCAAGAAGTCAAGGGACTGGAGGGAGGCATAGGCTGAGATGAACTCTGCCTTGTTGGCCGCAGATCGGCAGTTCCAGAGGCTACCGGAGACCTGGAACTCCACGTGGGTCGTACGCGCTGGGACCACCAGATTAGGGTGGGCGCGGCCACGCGGTGTGGAGCGTTTGTATGGTCTGTGCAGAGAGGAGAGAACAGGGATAGACAGACACATAGTTGACAGGCTACAGAAAAGGCTACGCTAATGCAAGGAGATTGGAATGACAAGTGGACTACACGTCTCGAATGTTCAGAAAGTTAAGCTTACGTAGCAAGAATCTTATTGACTAAAATGATTAAAATGATACAGTACTGCTAAAGTAGGCTAGCTGGCAGTAGCTGCGTTGTTGACACTACACTAATCAAGTCGTTCCGTTGAGTGTAATAGTTTCTACAGTGCTACTATTCGGGGCTAGCTGGCTAGCTAGCAGTGTTGTTTACGTTACGTTGCGTTAAAAGAACGACAATAGCTGGCTAGCTAACCTAGGAAATCGCTCTAGACTACACAATTATCTTTTAACAAATACGGCTATGTAGCTAGCTATGTAGCTAGCTACGATCAAACAAATCAAACCGTTGTACTGTAATGAAATGAAATGAAGATGTGATACTACCTGACCGGTGATTGAATTCGAATCAGTAGACGTGTGGTGACGTTGGCTAGCTGTTAGCTGTTAGCTGTTGGCTAGCTAGCAGAGTCTCCTACGTTAAGGACGACAAATAGCTGGCTAGCTAACCTCAGTGAATTAAGATAATCACTCCAAGACTACACACACTAAACTATACAATTATCTTGAAACAAAGACAGCTATGTAGCTAGCTAACACTAAACTAATCAAGTCGTTCAGTTGAGTGAATAGCACTACAGTGATGCTAATCTGTGTGCGTTAGCTAGCGTTGCTAGCTCCTGGGCGAATAGCAGTGAAGGCTACGTTAGGGCGACGAAATACGATAATTATGCAATTATTTCTGATACAAGGACGGCTATGTAGCTAGCTAAGAAGAATTGCTAAGATTAGACAAATCAACCGTTGTACTATAATGAAATGTAATGAAAAAGTTATACAACCTGCAGAGCGAAGTGCGAATGCGACCGCTCGCTCCAACCCGGAAGTGTATCAAGTCATCGTCCTCCGAAACACGACCCCTCAAGCCACGCTTCTTATCAACCGTTTGTTTTACTCAGAAGCCAGCTACACCAATGAGTCGGAGGAAACATCGTTCAAATAATGACTGAAGTCAGCCTGCAGGCGCCTGGCCCGCCACAAGGAGTCACTAGAGCGCAATGAGTAAAGTAAAGCCCCCCCCGGCCAAACCCTCCGCTAACCTGGATGACGCTGGGCCAATTGTGAGCCACCCTATGGAACTCCTGGTCACGGCCGATTGTGACACATTCTGGGATCGAACCCCAGTCTGTATTGATGGCTCAACACTGCAATGCAGTGTCTTAGACCGCTGTGCCACTCAGGGGGCCCACAATGCTATTTCACAGTAAACAAATTTACAACAGACTTCCAGCATGCTTATAGGGAAGGACATTCAACAAGCACACCACTTGACTAATGATTGGCGGAGAGAATTTGGTAATATAAAGATTGTGGGGGCTGTTTTGTTATACTTCAGTGCACCTTTTGACATTATCGATCATAGTCTGCTGCTGAAAAAAGATATGTGAACCCTCTCCAACATGATCTAGGTAGAATCAGGAATTCCCCAGGGCAGCTGTTTAGGGCCCTTACTTTTTTCAATCTTTGCTAACAACATGTCACTGGCTTTGAGTAAAGCCAGTGTGTCTATGTATGCGGATGACTCAAATTTCAGAATGGATGGCAAGGAATAAGTCAGTCATAAATATTTCAAAAACTAAAATCAAAGGATATAGGACATAAACATCAACTAAATCTTGGAATGATTAATGTGGAAATTGAGCAAGTTGTGGTGACTAAACTGCTTGGTAACACTGGATTGTAAACTGTCATGATCAAAATATATTGATACAACAGTAGCTAATATGGGGAGAAGTCTGTCCATAATAAAGCGCTGCTCTGCCGACTTAACAACACTATCAACAAGGCAGGTCCTACAGGCCCTAGTTTTATCGGACCTGGACTTCTGTTCAGTAGTGTCCATAAAAAATGACTTTTTTTTACACTTGGCTCAGAACAAGGCAGCACGGGGAGCTAGCATTAATCTCCCATGGCTCAAAGTGGAGGAGATATTGATTTCATCTCTACTTGTTCTTGTAAGAGGTGTTGACAAGCTGAATGTACCAAGCTGTCTGTTTAAACTAGTAGCACACAGCTCGGACGAACATGCATACCCCACAAGTGTCACGAATCCCGTTTCCTGAGTCTGTTTTTTGCCTGTGTTCTGTCCTGGAGTGTTTTTTTCCGGCGTCCTGGAACGCACCCTGTCTGGTTGCCGGGCAATGTAGCCAGTTGGGAGTTCTGATTACCCGCACCTGTATCCCATCAGCTATCTGCTCACCTGGTCCTGATCATCATCTCTCCTCTTCATAAGCCCGGACCTGACATCCATTCCCTGCCGGATCGTTAGCCATGAACAGTATGTTGCGCCATAGTATTAGCCTCAAGTTGATAGAATTTGTTTTGTTGTTTTTTACGTATTGCTTGCCTTAAACTTACCTCCATTTGTTCTATCTTCAGTTACTCACCCGGATCATTTACCCCATTCCCGCCTGGTCGTCGGAGGATTCCGCTACCCCATTGGATCCACCTATTTACTCCCATCAACTCACCACCGCTGCCCGCTACGCCACCTGGATATATCTACCCATTCACATTCACTTGTACATTCACTTGTCCTGGTCTGCTTCTGGGTTCGATTTTGAAAGAACGTGACAACAAGACATACCAAATGAGGTCTCTTCACAATACCCAAGTTCAGAACAGACTATGGGAGTACTACATAGAGCCACAGTACTACATAGAGCCATGACTAAATGGAACTCAGGTAACTGATGCAAGCAGTAGAATCAGATTTTAAAAAACAGGTAAAAATACACCTTATGGATCAGCGGGGACTGTGAAGAGACACACACAAAGGTACAGACATACGTATACACACACGCGCTAGTACACACACTCTACACACACGTACATTGCAATATTGTTTTATGGTGGTATAAATGTTGTATTGTAGATATATGATATGTAGTGGTGTAATAATGTTATTTGATTTGCTGTTTAATATTTTGTTACATATGTAATGTAAGTCCCTTAATGTGTCTGGACCCCAGGAAGAGTAGCTGTTGCCTTGGCAAATACAAACTTGAGCAGCTGCACAGCCATTTACTTACATTAACGGGAAGGATGTGGGTGAACATGGATGGAGACAGTGGCGACCCATCATTTGTGAACAGCAACAAAATATACATGTTGAATTAATAAAACTGCATACAACATGGTCTCTTTTTCACTTTCTTGAGTAAGGCAGCTCCAAAATGCAGGTGTTTCAGCCAAGCTAAGTGCTTTCTGTGGAGTGGGGCAGCCAGAAGAAAATACAGAGCGTAGGCGTTGGTAATGTTCTCTGGATGCGCAATGATTGGCTCAGTGTTCTGTCACTCATGGGGATATACGGGTAGAGCAAAATCAATTCTAGCCCCTTCGGTGCTGCCGTAGACTTACATTAGAAGTGCCCATCCAAGAAGGCTCAAGGTCATTGGCCACAGATAAAATGATGTCAAATCATGTTATATCTACCGTAGCTTTGATTGGACTGATGTCAACATCATACTTTCAAAATCTTAGCTAGCAAGATAGACAATCAGTCATCATCATGCATCAAGTCGGCAATCTACTGACAAATTGTTTTCAAACCTTGCCAATTGGAAATTGGACATAAACATTACACAACAAGTTGGATATTGCAAATTCAACAATGAGTAGCCCCGGGTTGTCATCGTGTTCTAGTGACTCTTTGTGGCAGGCCAGTCGTCTGCAAGCTGACTTTGGTCGTCAGTTCAACAGCATTTCCGTGTTAAGTGAGCAGTGTGTCAAGAAGCAGTGTGGCTTGGCTCTCGACCTTCCGTAGGGGAGTTGCAGCGATAAGACAAGAGCGTAACTACCAATTGGATATCACAAAAAAAGGGGGAAACGCCATGTGCCAGAAAGGTTTGAATACATTGTCAATGCTGTCAATCAAACATAACTTCTGCCACATTCAAGACAACTGGGAACTCGGATAAAACTAGCTCCGACTGGGAAAATAATTTTAAACCGTCATCCAACTCGAAATTCCAACTCAGAATTTTGGGCTTCTTTCTACAGCCCACAAGAAGGACCGCCGCACCACCTTCCTGTTCAGGTGAACACAGCACAACAAGGTGAGTCCAAAAATGTATTGTATCCTGCTGTATAAATTATGTAATATGCCAGAGAGATGTGTATACTTTAGCCAAGAAAGTAATACTTAGTGTATGTTGTGTAGTAAGCTATTAGTTGCCCATGTGCCTTACCCTAATAATTTGTTCCTTTTCCTCCCTCATAACTTAGCCTACTGTTCTGATTTGATGGTGCACATGTAGCCTATTTATAGTCTGTTTTAGAGAAATATACTCATTGAATATTGTAAGGAGTTTCATTGTCTGCTTATATGCTCCCCTTATTTACCCTACGGTTCTGACTTGGTGTACAGGGAGAACACTGTAAGAACGGTCCATGTTCTGAATTCTGTCGCTGTACATTTCAAAAGTGCAAAAGTGCCTTCTGGATGATAGCGGGGTGAACAGGCAGTGGCTCGGGTGGTTGCTGTGGATAGGGGGGTGTTCCCTCTGCTGTTTCCTGAAGTCCACAATCATCTCCTTAGTTTTGTTGACGTTGAGTGTGAGGTTATTTTCCTGACACCACACTCTGAGGGCCCTCACCTCCTCCCTGTAGGCCGTCTCGTCGTTGTTGGTAATCAAGCCTACCACTGTTGTGTCGTCCGCAAACTTGATGATTGAGTTGGAGGCGTGCGTGGCCACGCAGTCGTGGGTGAACAGGGAGTACAGGAGAGGGCTCAGAACGCACCCTTGTGGGGCCCCAGTGTTGAGGATCAGCGGGGTGGAGATGTTGTTGCCTACCCTCACCACCTGGGGGCGGCCCGTCAGGAAGTCCAGTACCCAGTTGCACAGGGCGGGGTTGAGACTCAGGGTCTCGAGCTTGATGACGAGCTTGGAGGGCATTATGGTGTTAAATGCCGAGCTGTAGTCGATGAACAGCATTCTCACATAGGTATTCCTCTTGTCCAGATGGGTTAGGGCAGTGTGCAGTGTGGTTGAGATTGCATCGTCTGTGGACCTATTTGGGCAGTAAGCAAATTGGAGTGGGTCTAGGGTGTCAGGTAGGGTGGAGGTGATATGGTCCTTGACTAGTCTCTCAAAGCACTTCATGATGACGGAAGTGAGTGCTACGGGGCGGTAGTCGTTTAGCTCAGTTACCTTAGCTTTCTTGGGAACAGGAACAATGGTGGCCCTCTTGAAGCATGTGGGAACAACAGACTGGGATAGGGATTGATTGAATATGTCCGTAAACACACCAGCCAGCTGGTCTGCGCATGCTCTGAGGGCGCGGCTGGGGATGCCGTCTGGGCCTGCAGTCTTGCGAGGGTTGACATGTTTAAATGTTTTCCTCACGTCGGCTGCAGTTAAGGAGAGTCTGCATGTTTTAGTTGCGGGCAGTGTCAGTGGCACTGTATTGTCCTCAAAGCGGGCAAAAAGTTATTTAGTCTGCCTGGGAGCAAGACATCCTGGTCCGTGACAGTGCTGGTTTTCTTTTGTAATCCGTGATTGACTGTAGACCCTGCCACATACCTCTTGTGTCTGAGCCGTTGAATTGAGATTCTACTTTGTCTCTATACTGACGCTTCCTTGTTTGATTGCCTTGCGGAGGGAATAGTTACACTGTTTGTATTCGGTCATGTTTCCAGTCACCTTGCCCTGATTAAAAGCAGTGGTTCGCGCGCTTTCAGTTTCACTCGAATGCTGCCATCAATCCACGGTTTCTGAACCAAAAATCGCCAATTTGGACTGATCAGACCAAAGGACAGATTTCCACCGGTCTGATGTCGATGGCTTGTGTTTCTTGTCCCAAGCAAGTCTATTCTTCTTATTGGTGTCCTTTAGTAGTGATTTCTTTGCAGCAATTCGACCATCAGGGCCCCTGGACCCTCGCCCTGTGTGCCTGGTCGGTATTCAGCTACGCTTACTACAAGTTTAGATTACTGGCTAGACTAATTTATCAATCTAAAATTGTTAGCTGACACAGCTAAATTTAGTGACTGTCGGTGACTGACAAAACGAGGAAAAAGCCGCTGAAGCACAACCAAGTTTTTAACTTTTAACTCCCCGAATGAACCCCCCCCCCCCCAAAAAAGATAATGATTTTAATGTGGTTTCGCAGCCCCCTAGAGGCCGGGGACCCTTAATGATCGCTTTTGACTCTTATGCCTGGAGCCGGCCCTGGTTATTGGGGTGCTAACATGGCTGCCATAGAATTGTGAAGTGTTATGTAAATGCACCATAATGCAGAAACCTCAGTGTCCCAACTCCTTAAACACATGGCTCTGGATATGTTGTGTGTTTGTATGAAACAAGCGGGTTAGATATCTCCTTTTGCAACAAAAAAAAAACACTTTCTAAAGCACATTTAAAGTAAATGTTTAAAAAGTGTTCATACATATAGAAAGAGAGACATGAGTATTGTTTTCAGATGAAAAATGTGAATGTAAAAAATGGCCGTTTATTGCATTTTGGAATCAATCAAACCCTTCACTTATCGTTACATTTATTTGAACATAGGCTACATTTTCATTGCTAATTAATTTATCAACAGCAGTGACAGTGGCCTAAATATTAGAATGAGTTTAGCTATTAATGCTCTTGTTATTCTGTGATATACTTTTGCCACACTGGCTGAACATGAAAATAAATCTCACTTTGGTGGGTTTCTCTGGTTGATAGGGGATTCGGGAATAGTTGAATATCTCACTCTCACTACATAATTGATGAGGTGTTTAGAACTGTATTCTTTATTCATGCCAGATGTACATTTAAAAGCATCTTGTCTATAACCAAATGTTCGATACAATAGGCAGAAATGTTATCTCTCTACCTACTGCACACTCTTAGAAAAAGGGTTATTTGGAATTCTATATAGAACCTCTTGGTTCTTTGAACGAGATGAAACAACCCTTTATTTAAAAAAGGTTATAAACACTACCGTTCAAAAGTTTGGGGTCACTTACAAATGTCCTTGTTTTTGAAAGAAATGCAATTTTGTTGTCCATTAAAATAACATCAAATTGATAAGAAATACAGTGTAGACATTGTTAATGTTGTAAATGACTATTGTAGATGGAAACGGCTGATTTTTTATGGAATATCTACATAGGCGTACAGAGGCCCATTATGAGCAACCATCACTCCTGTGTTCCAATGGCATGTTGTGTTAGCTAATCCAAGTTTATAATTTTAAAAGACAAATTGATCATTAGAAAACCCTTTTGCAATTATGTTAGCATAGCTGAAGACTGTTGTCCTGATTAAAGAATCAATAAAACTTGCTTTCTTTAGACTAGTTGAGTATCTGGAGCATCAGCATTTGTGGGTTCGATTACAGGCTCAAAATGGCCAGAAACAACTAACTTTATTCTGAAACTCGTCAGTCTATTCTTGTTCTGAGAAATGAAGGCTATTCTATGCGAGAAATTGCCAAGAAACTGAAGCTCTTGTGCAACGCTGCGTACTACTCCCTTCACAGAAAAGTGCAAACTGGCTCTAATCAGTATAGAAAGAGGAGTGGGAGGCCCCGTGCACAACTAAGCAAGAGGACAAGTACATTAGAGTGTTCAGTTTGAGAAACAGACGCCTCACAAGTCCTCAACTGGCAGCTTCATTAAATAGTACCCGCAAAACACCAGTCTTAATGTCAACAGTGAAGAGGCGGCTAAGGGATGCGAGAAAAGAGAAACTGGAAAAAGCAGGAGCTGAGACACAAACCGTTGGTAGCCTTGAACAAACAAGACAAACTGGCACAGACAGACAGAAAAAGCAGGTATACATACCCAGAGGATAAGTGGGGAAGATGGGTGACACCTGGAGGGGGTGGAGACAAGCACAAGGACAGGTGAAACTGATCAGGGCATGACACACCATGCTGAAATGTGGAGCGGCAGGTAGCCTAGTGGTTAGAGTGTTGGACTAGTAAACGAAAGGTTACTAGATTGAATCCCCTAGCTGACAAGGTAATATTTTATTATTATTATTATTATTATTATTATTTTATATTCAGGCTGTAACACAACAAAATGTGAAACAAATCAAGGGGTATGAATACTTTCTGAAGGCACTGTAAGTTGTTCTTCTATATCATAATAATTATATGTCTGTATAGCTCAGGATTTTGTTCCTTTTTTCTTCTTCTCGGGAAGCAGGCAGGCAACAACCCATACTGTACTATTCCTTAAAGAAGTCAGCAAGATTGTGGGCCATCATTCAACCAAAGAGAAGCCTCTCTTGCCAGCAGTGCATATTTCCAAACTATGCTTGTATATAGTGACAATAAAAAAACGACGCTTGTATTATTTTGACCATTATTTAAATGTTTATTATATTATATTATATTCTTAGCTAAAATAAAAATATGTATTAATGTAGCCATGATTCATAAATGGCACCATACAGGGATCTACATGTATATGGAACCCATTTTGGTTCAGTGAAGAACAACCCTTAGAGTTCTAACCAAAGAACCAATGGGTTCTATAATATAACTTTTAGGGGTTCCATATACGAAGCGAGAGATATAACCTTTTTGGATCTACATAGAACATTATTTTCTAACAGTGTAGGTTTCTGGACGTAAAGGGTCCTTTCTCAAGTGCTTGGTTGCCAGAATCCACTGTGTTTCAAAGATCTGTGTTTTTCTGTGGATTATTTCCCATAACACATTCTGGTCCCGCTGTTCCCATCAATCTGCCTACTGTTGACAAACATGCTGACATTCACAGTAGCCTACATATAAATGGATTAAAGATTCACTTGATTGATTTCACATTTCTCCAGCAGCATTACACAGTGATTATTTAAAGCACAGGGCAAGAGAAAAACAAAATATTCTGAGGAAATATTGAGAAGCCAAAATGTTTTCTCCTCCACAAAGTCATGCTAAGTCACTTTAGTCCAGCTGTGGTTGAACCCGAATCAGATCTGTCTGGACAATGACATGTCAATTTGTTTTCAAAGGGTATTTTTCTCTGAATGGAAACTCAGACTTCATTTTGACTTTTTGATTTCTTAGTAGCCATACCAGCTCTCAATCAACTCTGTTGATATCCCTATACATGTATACTGTATCACCAAACAACTTCCAAATAAAAAGGATGTGTCGTATTACCTTTGCATTTTGTTCTGAGTATTTCCAAGAGGCATACGTATCGTCCATGTCAGTGAATGTTTCCTGTGTTCTTCTAGTCTTTCCCTTAACAGAGACTCACTTCACTTCGGCAATGTAGTATTTTGTGTGTGGGCCCACCTCTTGCATACTATTTCAGAGGAGAAATCATCCAAAGCTGATCCCTCCATGTCTTCATGTACAAGTTGAAACACTGCTGACGCCGCAGGTTTGTTTGCCACTGTTACAGGGCTAAGCAGCGGAGTGGAAAACTTGATTTTCTGCTGGGGTAACAATTCCCAGTGCTTTATACCATAAAACTAATTAAAGACGTGAGCTACAAAAATGTATCATCCCTGTTGTGCAGCTTCAAAAACTTCATCACAGCTTCCTATTCCCCTGTCTTTCATTCGATCTTATTTATTTATTGGCAGGCTATGTAGGCTGGGCAGAGAGAGGCAGGCAGGCCTCACCGTGTCTGTATAGATGAACCAGGGATGAGAGAACTCATCTCACCTGGTGGAGTTACCTTGATTGATTCTCCAAACTGTAACATGGCAGAAGTCAAAATATCGTGGAATGCAAATTATTTGTAAAAGTACAGTTTAAAATGCATGTAAGATAAATGGTGCATTTCAAAAGGTTGGGAGGTCAGGGATACGTTGGCAAATAATGAACTCCCCATTCGCCACTGCCATCTGACCAGGAAACTGAGAGTTATTTTGCTTAACGATTGCTACGGTAATTATGCTAAACCGTGCTCATCTGCTTTGAGCCTCTTTATTAGATGAGGAATTTCATTTGCACCAAATAAAAATAATCACATCCACAACATGAACATTCCTGGTGGCTGTTTCTCTGACTGTACTCTTGCAGCTCCCAGCCAGATCATATCAAATCAAATGGTATTTGTCACATGTGCCGAATACAACAGGTGTAGACTTTACCTTCAAATGCTTACTTACAAGCCCTTCCCAATGATGCAGAGTTAAAATAAAATAAAAATAGTAACACAAGATGAATTAAATGAATGACGCTGTACACGGAGTGTACAAAACATTAGAACACTTGCTCTTTCCATGACATAGACTGACCAGGTGAAAGCTATGGTCCCTTATTGCTGTTGGGGTTTTCACACTCAACAGTTTCCCGTGTGTATCAAGAATGGTCCACCACCCAAAGGACATCCAGCCAAATTGACACAACTGTGGGAAGCATGGGCCAGCATCCCTGTGCGCTTTCGATACCTTTTAGAGTCCATACCCTGACGAATTGAGGCTGTTCTGAGGGTGAAAGGTGCATCTTGATACACACTGGAAACTGTTGAGCATGAAACACCTAGCAGCATTGCAGTTCTTGACACACTCAAACTGGTGTGCCTGGCACCTGCTACCACACCCCATTTACATTTATTTTATTTTTATTTAACCTTTATTTATCTAGGAAAGTCATTTAAGAAAAAATTATTGTTAACAATGACGGCCTACCATTCACCCTCTGAATGGCACACATGAATGTCTCAATTGTTTCAAACCTTACATTTTTTTCTTGAACCTGTCTCCTCCCTTTAGTCTACACTGATTGAAGTGGATTTAACAAACAATAAGGGATCATAGCTGGTCAGTCTATGTCATGGAAAGAGCAGGTGTTCTTAATGTTTTGTATACTCAGTGTATATCGTATGTATCTGTGTTTTTAGTGTTTCTGAGCATTGATTGAATCGAATATGCCTTTTTTTTGGAAATACACATCCCAGTTATTTGTGTAATATCTGTCATTTCTCCTGTTTAAATATTACTGCATACCATACGCTGTATTGGCAACATCTGTGTTTGAATTATCAGCTGTAAGGTGTAAGCATACTCTTTGTTTGCCCAGTTTGCCCTCACACAAAGAACTAGAAATCTTAGCCAGCGTCTATCTGTTCTAATCGTCATAGTTATCCCACGATAAAGGCAACCCTGCTTGATCAGCAGTGTCAACTTTGGTGCAAGAACCTGAGTGTTCTCTAAACACTGAATGTCTGACACATGCCGAGTTCAGGCAACAATTCAATCAGTGTGCTATCACGGGGACACAGGCTTATTGACAAAGAGACAATACGTGGGCAGTTAGCTGGCACTCTGACAGAAACATGGACGCCACAGACCAGAAGGTCTCATTTAGATGATATGATGCCCATGCCACTTTACACATTCTGCCAATAGGCCGAAAGAAAGTGTTGCTGTTTAGAAGCTCATGGATTCTTGAAAGATGGGACAATCTCAACTTTTTTTGCTCGTGGACACACGGATGGCTGGCTCTGATTACAGAAAACTCCTCAATTGTAGATATTACATGTTTCACTCACAGGAATAACTGTAGTATTATTTTGGATCTTGCCGTACACTCCAAAAGACTTCCAATGACTCGTAAGTCATATAATAATCATTGAAAAGTCTCTGCAAAAGTATCTATGTTTTTAAGCATTGGGAGTGTTAGGGATTGCACATTCAGAACCTGTCACGTTCGTCGTATACATAATGAGCGGACCAAGGCTCAGCATGAGTAGAGTTCCACATATTTATTAAAGTGAACTTTCAAAAACAACAAAGAATAAATGAACGTGAAGTTCATAGCACACATAGCACTAAACCAAAATGAAACAATATCCCACAAACGCAGGGGATCACATTAATTGTGATCCCCAATTAGAGGCAACGATCATCAGCTGCCTCCAATTGGGAACCATACTCACACCAACATAGACTAGACCAGAAGACTAGAACATCCCCTAGTCACGCTCTGACCTATTGCACCATAGAGAACCTCAAGGGCTCAGGGCGTGACAGAACCTTGCATAATACTGAAATAAAGACCTGCAACTTTGATCTTACTCTTTGAATTCTGTTGCATCAGGGTGTACTTCCAATAAAATCAAATTATTAACAGTTTACTACCTTAGTGTCATAGGAATACTTGATTTGTTTGTATAATTCAGACCTTAATCAGACACCAGCGGCTGGCTACCTGGGGCTACCCTTGACAAGGGCAAATCAAATCAAATCAAATAGATTTATAAAGCCCTTTTTACATCAGCAGATGTCACAATGTGCTTATACAGAAACCGGCAGGCATCACATCACTTTGACAGACAACTGAATTACAGATAAAAAGGAGACCGTTTTACCAAAGAATTATGTTTGTCACAAAAGAGGAGATGTAGTGTCACTCAGTAACCCCAAGTGATGTTTTTAGAGGTAAGCGTAAGGTGGACAGAGAGATAGAGAGGCGGCTCTCCCATGTGCTTGTTGTCCTTCTCGCTTTAACATGAGCTGACACCTTGTGTCTGGAACACACACTATCAAACAAGATGTGTGAGGATCGGCTGTGCTCCCCCTATGCATACTAAAAATCCTATAGGTCCCACTTCCGAAGCTCAGGAGACAGCCACTTTTTATTTTAAATAGACAGGCTCTTGGTTTGTATGCCTCCTCTTTCATTAAGCAAATACTTTACTAGCGTACAATTGCTTTTTCTACAGAGCACAGTGGGTGTAATCATATTGGCTTTGCAGCTCAAAGCACTCAGCATGTGTCAAAGAGAGTAGAAAAGACTGTAGCTTAACACAATCCAGGAGAAAGGGAACTCTCTTTAACTCTTTCGATCGGTTTGTTTTCATCGATATCAGAACAGTTACACATTTAATGTCACACATGCTTCATGAACTAACCCTGCAATACATATCTCACTGCTTTAACTGAAACAGCTAAAATATCTTGACATTCAGTAACATTGTGAGAGATTCATGAGGAGTTAGACATAATGTGGCCTAGATAGTAAATGTGTCTGTGAGCACGACAACTTAAAAAAATACAGTGAGCGTTGATAGGCTTGTAAAGGATACAAGTGATTGTGTTGTTTGAGAGGTTTTTGATTAGAAACAGACGGGGACCTTGGGAACTGGCAGGAAACCCAGGAACCAGTGGTGTATGAACCATTCCCATTTGGCAAAGGGCAATTTCCTCCCTTAAGGATATGCCCCCTTTTTTCAATTTTCACCTAAAATGACCTAAATCTAAAAGTGATCCCGGCATTATAAATATTGTTGTTTGAAAACAGATATGTTGGGGAACACCTGTTGTGCCGTTTTATTCAAATCCTCATTCCCCAATTCCCTTTATTTGATATGACGCAGCTTCCAGTTGTCTCACTACCTTGGTACTTTTATGACAGCCTTTGTGATAATGTTATCACTGTAGATCATAAAAAAATGTTGTAGGCTAATACAATTTTCATTACAGTAAATTCAAAGCCTCTTGAGGGGCATCTCATGTATCACCAGTGGTCAACAAACCTCCATTTGGGAACCTGTTGCCAGATGTTACCTACAAGCTAGAAGTATAATGATCTGTGCAACTGATAAGCAATATAGGAACCTGACAACCTTGAGAAAAGTAATAGACTAACTTATTAGTGTAATGAGTCAGAAATGTATTGCACTGTAGCCTATACACAGACTAACTCCAGACTAACATTTTTACCCTGGTGACACTGGAGCCACTAACTTCTTCAGTTGGTGTCACCAGTTCATGATTTTAATGATCCTATAATTGTAATTCACAGTGCTTTATTAAAAAAATGTTTTAGACTACTGATATGTTATTCAAGAAATATGTTGTTTCATCGAACATGATTAAGCAGGAATCCAAGTTATTTTGAGGTGCAACCTAACCCAGTGATTGTCAATCATTTTGGGGTGACATTTCGGCTGTTGTTGTTATATTTTACTGTTAAAATAGGACTTTTCAACAAAACAAGAATCAATAGAGATAAATCTGCCTACATCTTTATGTGCACTAATGTCATGGGCTAATTTATTTGGTGCTAATTCATCACCTGACAAAGTGGAAACACAAAACTCATTGGCTAGATCGCTAATTCTAAATATAATAACCACTGGTAGTAGCCATGTACTAATCTAACAGTACATTGTATGTCCTAAAAAACTTTGCAGTCGTAGCCTACTACCCAATGAGGCCCATGCACTCGCAAGGGACAATACTCATTTTGCTCGATACGTATCTCAAAGCCATATCAAATATCTTGGTTGTAAAATAGTTGCTTTAGAACAAAACATTTAGAGTAGAAAAATAAAAAGTATACCTACAGAAAGCTGAGAACCTACTCTTTTCAACTATAACAACAAGTATTACACAGGATAGCTGTGTTTTTCCCGCAATTGGATATTGAAATATTATACAATCAGGAAACATTTTTTATCTCGGAGTGCAGTGAGAGAGGCATTGAGAGTGGCTTTCTCTTCACAGCAGCAGGCACCAGTGAAACAGGCACACCGTCTGGGCAAACACTTTCATTACAGGAATCATGAGGATAATACACTTCACTGTATGACCAAATCATGTTTTAGCCTCCTAAAAATAGGACGTTTTGAGTAAGGTGACCTTGTATGATGCGATCAATAAAAAATGTAACTTACACAGCCAAGTCAAGGGTCGTAAATGCAACTAAATGGTCGCAGTTTGGAGCCCTGCCTATACATCAAAATCACATGCTGATATTCACACTTAT
Organism: Oncorhynchus keta; assembly: GCF_023373465.1. NCBI lineage: Eukaryota > Metazoa > Chordata > Actinopteri > Salmoniformes > Salmonidae > Oncorhynchus > Oncorhynchus keta. The sequence goes on from NC_068432.1 coordinate 31,325,016, forward strand.
GCTCCATATCTCCTTATCTACTGAGAATTCTGCACTTATTTATTTTACTTTGTTGACATTGTCTCTATTATCTACTGTAATGGTTAACTTCCCAATTATGAGATATTCAGCAATGGCCTTAACGAACTGCTGCAGTGCCATTATTTGCAGTGCCATTAGTTTGATATTGCAACCTTCGCTGTTGAAACTCTCAGTGCTGTTTCCATGGTGACCACCTCTGCCTCTCAGGCTATTGTGTATAGCTCTCTCCCTGTCTGGCCTGTTAGAATTGTCTCTTCACACTCCCCTGTCTCTCTCTCTCTCTCTCTCTCTCTCTCTCTCTCTCTCTCTCTCTCTCTCTCTCTCTCTCTCTCTCTCTCTCTCTCTCTTTCTCTCCTTTTCTCTCTTTCTCTCTCTCACTCACTCTCTCCCACTGACTCTCTTTCTTTCCCCTCTCTCTTATCTCTCTCTCCTTCTCGCTCTCAAGGTCATTTAATCAATTACATTTTCCATGAATTAATGATATACTGTACATGGTGTTTGTGAGTTTACCACATATATTCCCTTTCAACAACACAGGAACTATTGATTGGAGTGTTCTATTATGTTTCTATTTTACTACAATTTTATACATATGGTTAATTAAAGAGGCAATTCGCAGATGAAGCAATAACAAATAGTTTTCCCTGCCCATTTTGCCAAAAAGGCTGGAGAAATATAACCACTCTCAAATTCATATACAAAGCTATGGATGCAAGGACTGACCATCCATGATGTCAAACTATAGTTTAAACCATGTTTTGAGGCTACATAGTGTTTCTTTACATTTATGTGTTTACAAGCATTGGAATAAAAAAGGCTTCTTCTGATGTCCTATGACAGTTGAACTAATCTCATGAGGTATTAATAATTGATATTCTTCAAGAATCAATGGGTTCGTATCATTCATTTATAAGTTGAAAAATGTACGTAGCAACTGCAGATTGCCCCTTTACGCTAATATGACCAATATTATACAGTCCGTGGTCAATATGTGTGCTGTAAACAGATTTAAGTACCAATGAGCTGAATATTGTTAACATTGTTCTCAAATTTTCACGTCACAGGTGGCTCAGCCTGTAGAGCAGAGGTGTGGGAGTTTCTCCTCTTAGGAGGCACAGGATCGAATTCTTTACTAAAAAAAGAGACATATTGTATGTGATCGTGTCTCAATGTAATCAAGTAATGAAATCATCGCTTTTTCCAATACAATCTCTTTTTGGGCTTAATTGATCATTTGCAGTGTGCAAATGACAATATTTATGTTCTGGCCCGACCATCCACTCTGACAGAAATTGGCCAACGGTTGAATCTGGTTGCCTACCCTTGTTGTAAAGAGTTCAATCAATGTGTGTCGAAGCTTTGCCATGCATTGATCCAGGCTGTACTTCTTTATGAATATGTTTTTTTATGTTGTCATTTATTTATCTTGACTTTTAATGGTCCAGGAGATATCACTTCTTCATCCCCTTCAGGTCTCATCTCCCGAAATGGATAGGTACTCAAAAGTGTGGACATATGATGTAGGGATGTACACTTCATTGACATCTTTGTCTCTTCCTCACAATGCTGTCAATGGTAGGACCATGCTTGGTGACCGATTTTACCAGTTGGGGACTTTTAGAAGTGCTGACAACACTATGCTAGGTCTTCATCTTCTAATCCATGTGACCATTATCTGACCATCATCGCTAGTGATTACAGACTGTGCAGTCAGCTTATAATTACTGCTCAATGACCAGAGGATCACATGACCACTTGGTTAGAGAAGCTCTGGGGATATTAAGGTTTTGCCGCTTCAATTGCTGGCCAATGTCTCTAACCGATCTTTTCTAAAGGCAGAGTGACCATGTGACAACTCATAGTAATAGTTCTAACCTTCTCTCCGGCTTAGACAAATGTATAGGATTTTCATTACTTACATTTTTATTTTGAGATGGCGTAGGCGTGGATCCTGTCTGCTTGCCTTTGAGTTGTTTGTCAGATTTCTCAGCATGACAATCCCATTAATCAGGTCTGATTATAGGGAGATTATTTCACCTGAATAATTGCAGTTTTGCTCTAGTAACTCTCTGAAATATCTCACGATTAAATGCATGAATTTAATGACCGTAATGTCATCGGGAATATAAGATGTGTGAAGTCATTATTTCCATAATCTTAAGTGGGCCTGTAAGCAGGTACCTTCCCACCTCCCTTAACATTTCAGTGTTCTTTGTGACTTAGTGACTTGCCTAAGGAGAGCAGAGGCCAATTACATAGAATGCCCCATTAGCTCACTTCATAATTTATACTCTTAACACTGCTTAAAAGGCTTTTGAGGTCTCAGAGGACAAACCCTGGACTAAATGTTAAATTACAGGCTAAATGTTGTCACGTGAAACCTACAGTTTAATTTATGCAATAAATATATTTTTTATTCAACCTTTATTTAACTTGGCAAGTCAGTTAAGAACAAATTCTTATTTACAATGATGGCCTACCCCAGCCAAACCCTAATCCGGACAACGCAGAGCCAACTGTGCGCTGCCTTATTGGACTCCCAATCACAGCCGGTTGTGATACAGCCTGGAATTGAACCAGGGTCTGTAGTGACGCTTCTAGCACTGAGACCGCTGCGCCACAAAGGAGCCCAATAAACAAATGTAAATGTCCTACTGTTGGTTCAGTAAACATAGATGAGTGCATACCTTTACTTTAATGCAAAGACAATGATAAGTGAAACAAAGTACTTAATGTTTGTTGAACAAAAGTGGACTTGTTGAACATGGTTGATTTCTTCATCAGTGTGACATGAGGGTGATATTAGACAGTTACCAGTAGGGACAGGACTAAAAACTATAATTGAAAGAAACTTAATGCAGAAATCGCTCTTTCATTTCCTGGTTGCTCAAATTGTAATAGTTCGCCTAATTTCAGTTTATGTGACAAAACAAGCATGAATAGTGTTTAGAATTATTGTATGATCTAAACCGCTGTGAAACAGATTTTCCATAATCAAAACTATTGTATTTTCAACAGTTTGGAGCTGGTGTACAAAACTAAAACGAAAAGACGCAAAAACTAAACTTAAGCATGGGAAGAATATAAATAGTGCACATAGACCAGATCTACTACTTCTTAGACTTGCTTTCAATGAGAATGACATATCTATAACTTTCATTTCTATGCGAATTTGATCAGGTCACCCAAAAAGTTATATATTGCAGTTTTAAGTCTTTGGCACGACTTTAGCACACTTTACTTTGTCTTACAGCTGCAACAAAGATGTATTTTTATTTTTATGAAACAGTACACTACTATTAGACATCATAATGCAATGCAAGTTGATAGCTTAGGAGATATATCCCAATGCCTAGTTGGTGTCCTCATAGTGTTTACGGATTCAGTAGAGTAGAGCAGCTCTAACTGTATCAGACACAGCAAAGGCGATGTGCAAGACTGCAGAAATACTGTTCCAACCTGTCACTGTGATTGCCTAATTGGCTTGCCTCTCAAATCAGATGAAGCTGCAGGAGAATTCATTATTGCGCCAGCATGGCACCTCTACAAAGATAATTACTTTGCTAAAAGTAGACAAATCAGCATAATCTGAAGTATTTTCACTATGTTAAGTCAATAATTGTTTGCTAGCAAAATTGAATCATCGAGGGGTGAGGTAGTGGGCCGAAGCAGAAAACATGAAGTTGATCAAGCCCCGTCAAGGGAAGAGCTGACATTTTCTATATGACAGTAAAATATTGAATATGATGACTATAACATTTGTTGGCACCTTCAATTCTTGCACATTTTTTCATAAAAATACAATTTTAACACTGTCTGCTCAGGCATATTTGTCGAACTGCTAAACTTGGAACCAATCAGGCAGCCAATGGCCTGCTTCTATCTTAGATGTAAACATAGCCTCACGTGAAAACTTGTGTGTGTGTGTGATAAAGAGGAACATAATAGCTAGCTCCCAAAGACTGAAATAATACCAGGACAGAAAGAATACCTGTTCATTGAATTCAGCTCAGCATTCAACACCTTAATCCCCTCCAAGCTCATTACCAAGCTCAGGACCCTGGGACTGAACACCTCCCTCTGCAACTGTTTCCTGGATTTTCTGTCGGGCCACCCCAGACGGTAAGTGTAGGCAGCAACACATCCGCCATACTGATCATCAACACAGGGGCTGCTCAGGGTTGTGTGCTTAGTCCCCTCCTGAACTCCCTGTTCACCCACGACTGCATGGATGCGCTGAACTCCAACACCATCATCAAGTTTGCTGACGACTAATCAGTGAACAGGATTAATCAGCCTATAGGAAGGAGGTCAGAGATCTGGCAGTGTTTTTTTTTCATTTCAATTTTTTACATTTTTTTATTTGAACTTTTATTTAACCAGGTAGTCTAGTTGAGAACAAGTTCTCATTTACAACTGCGACCTGGCAAGATAAAGCAAAGCAGTGCAACACAAACAACAACACAGAGTTACATGGAATGAACAAGCGTACAGTCAATAACACAATAGAAAAAAAGTCTGTATACAGTGTGTGCAAATGGCGTGAGGAGGTAAGGCAATAAATAGGCCATAGTGGCAAAGTAATTATAATTTAGCAAATTAACACTGGAGTGATAGATTTGCAGATGATGATATGTAAGTAGAAATACTGGTGTGCAAAAGAGCAGAAAAGTAAATAAAAACAATATGGGGATGAGGTAGGTAGATTGGATGGGCTATTTACAGATGGGCTATGTACAGCTACAGCTAACTCCTCAGATAGCTGATGTTTAAAGTTAGTGAGGGAAATGTAACTCTCCAACTTCAGCGATTTTTGCAATTTGTTCCAGTCATTGGCAGCAGAGAACTGGAAGGAAAGGCGGCCAAAGAGCTTGGCTTTGAGGATGACCAGTGAGATATACCTGCTGGAGCGCGTGCTACGGGTGGGTGTTGTTATGGTGACCAGTGAGCTGAGATAAGGCGGAGCTTTACCTAGCAAAGACTTATAGATGACCTGGAGCCAGGGGTCTAGCGACGAATATGTAGCAAGGGCCAGCCGATGAGAGCATACAGGTTGCAGTGGTGGGTGGTATATGGGGCTTTGGTGACAAAACGGATAGCACTGTGATAGACTGCATACAGTTAGCTGAGTAGAGTGTTGGAGGCTATTTTGTAAATGACATCGCCGAAGTTGAGGATCGGTAGGATGTTCAGCTTTACGAGGTATGTTTGGTGGCGTGAGTGGCGGAGGCTTTGATGTGAAATAGAAAACCGATTCTAGATTTAATTTTGGATTGGAGCTGTTTAATATGAGTCTGGAAGGGGTGTTTACAGTCTAGCCAGACACCTTGGTATTTGTAGTTGTCCATATTCTAAGTCAGGACCGTCCAGAGTAGTGATGCTAGTCGGGCGGGCGGTTGCGAGCAGCGAACAGTTAAAAAGCATGCATTTAGTTTTACTAGCGTTTAAGAGCAGTTGGAGGCCACGGAAGGAGTGTTGTATGGCATTGAAGCTCGTTTGGAGGTTTGTTAACACAGTGTCCAAAGAAGGGCCAGATGTATACAGAATGGTGTCGTCTGCGTAGAGGAGGATCATGGAATCACCCGCAGCAAGAGCAACATTGTTGATATACACAGAGAAAAGAGTCGGCCCGAGAATTGAACCCTGTGGTACACCCATAGAGACTGTCAGAGGTACGGACAACGGCCCTCCGATTTGACACACTGAACTCTATCTGAGAAGTAGTTGGTGAACCAGGCAAGGCAGTCATTTGAGAAACCAAGGCTGTTGAGTATGCCGATAAGAATACGGTGATTGACAGAGTCGAAAGCCTTGGCCAGGTCAAGGAAGACAGCTGCCCAGTACTGTCTTTTATCGATGGCGGTTATGATATCGTTTAGTACCTTGTGTGTGGCTGAGGTTCACCCGTGACCAGCTCGGAAGCCAGATTGCACATCCGCCATACTGATCATCAACACAGGGGCCGCTCAGGGTTGTGTGCTTAGTCCTGTTTAGATCTGCTTAGATCTGTTTATTAACTTGGCTTTCAAAGGAGAAGGATAAAGGCAGCAGGGTGTTCTGCATGCTATTCCAACTAAATCAATTACATTTTTATTGGCCACATGGTTAGCAGATGTTATTGCGAGTGTAGCAAAATGCTTGTGCTTCTAGTTCCGACAGTGCAGAAATATCTAACAAGTAATCTAACAATTTCACAACATCTACCTAATATACACAAATCTAAGAAAAGGCATGGAATAAGAATATGTACATATAAATATATGGATGAGCAATGATGGAGCAGCATAGGCTAGATGCAATAGATGGTATAATATACAGTGTATACATATGGGATGAGTAATGCAAGATATGTAAACATCATTATTAATGTGGCATTAATAAAGTGACTTGTGATTCATTTGTTAGAGTGGCCAATGATTTCAAGTCTGTATGTAAGCAGCAGCCTCTTTGTGTTAGTGATGGCTGTTCAACAGGCTGATGGCCCTGTTGACAGGGGAATTTCTTATTTGTCAGCATGAAGGAAATGAGTGTGTCCTGCCTTGATGACTGTATTCAATTTATAAATATTGATTTCTGAACTTTTCCTAAGTTAAAACAAGTAGTATTGTAGTCTGATTATTATTATTTATTTTCTTTGCATTACACTGACAACACTGCATATTTTTTGTTATTTTGACCAGTTGTCATTTTCTGCAAACAAATGCTCTAAATGACAATATTTTATTTGGAATTTGGAAGAAATATTGTCAGTAGTTTATAAAATAAATCAAAACATTTAATTTTACCCAAACACATACCTATAGATAGTAAAACCAGATAAACTGATCATTTTGCAGATAAACTGATATTTTTTTTCCAGAGCTGTAGGTTCTTCTTTGGATGTGTGTATGATACAAGTCACTGAAAATAGTTAAAGCATTTTAGCTGTCTGAAGAATGAGGTGATACAATTTGTTCTGAGGGCCTTTCATACCTTGAATGCGTTTTGTCAGACTTTTCCTGACTACTTTTCCAGCTATTGCATTGCTGTGGTTTACTGATTGAAGTATTTCAGCCACAAGTGATCTGACCCTGATTCATACATATTTTACATGTAGACTGTCTGGGATGTGTGTATAGAGAAAGAAAAAGTTGAAGGTGGACTTTCTTGACCAGACAGGTGATGAAAAGGTTTAGACTACATTGTCCTGTTAGTACAGAGGACAATAAACTGTTTATTGACTGTAATACAGACCCACAATATTGAGAGGACCCGATGTGCTTATATAAACTGTGGTTACACTGATTTGTTCACATGTAGAAGGCTTGGGCTGTTTCACAATAGCAACCGGGCCCATGAAATGCAGTTTATAACATTCCATCATTGGTTACTCTAAAAGTTCTTCATATTGCCATTGGCTACAGCCTCAGCCTATGGAAAAAGTAATTCCAATTTCTACTCATTCCTCAATTACTAATAGGAAAGACCAAATGGTGCAGTTCTATGCAACATTATATCCATACCAACTATATCAATATCAACCATCAGACAGGGCCTGCAACGGCCTATTGAACGTAGCTTGTATGAATTTGTGACTTGAAAAATTGTAAAGGACTTGGGTTGATGCATCTTAACATTAGGAGTTTAAGTCCTAAACTGGATTACATCAAGATCTGGGTGTAAAGAGTGACGCTGGAGAGGAGAAGCAGGTACGGGGAGTCAAACATTTAATAGGGAACAGACATAGAACAAGACAGGAACATCGTCAGAACAGGGGTAATACGGACATATGACAATCAATCCCGAAGCAGGGAACAGAGCTTGGGAACAGACAGATAAAGGGAAGGTAATGATAAAAGTAATTGAGTCCACATGAGTCCAATGATCGCAGATGCGCGTGACGTGGGGAAGGCAGGTATGCGTACTGATGGTTGCTTGAGTGCGTATTGCTGGGGATCCTGGCCCTCGGGCCCTCGAGCTCCAGGGGGAGGAAGAGCAGGAGCAGGCATGACACTGGGCAAGGTAGATGAATCCGGACATTCTGGTATTGACTAAAAATTAGATCTCTGGAGACATTCTGGACCCTAATATTAGTATTGATGGTTATAATGTGTTCAGAGCTGACAGACAGGGTAGAGACGGTGGATTGGTCATTTTAAAAAAAATAACTGAAAGCATTTGTCTGGGGAAAAATGTATCCATAACTGTCATAGTCATCTACCGTGCTCTCGGAGTTAACTAGTTTGATGTCTTCTTGTACTATATAAATCAGAAGTTATTATCCTGGGTGACCTAAATTATGATTGGGAAATGCAGTCTTCAGACAATATAAAAGAGATGTGTAATGGTCTAAACCTAACCCAGATGGTAAGCCTACACGGCCCAACCCTAAAGATCCTTCAAAGTCAACTCGGATTGATCATACTAAAAGAAATACAGCCGAGAAATGTGTTTCCACTGACATCTTCGCCCCAAGACATTAGTGACCACTGCCCAGTTGTTTATGTTAGAGGTGTGAAAATATAAAAATCTAAGCCTCGTGTCTTCACAAAGGGGAACTTTAAAACGTCATCTTTATTTTAGTATCCTTGATTGTATTTCAGCTATCCATGAACCTGATTTAGATTTGGGCCTTTTTGCAGATGTCTTCAATACTATTGTGGATTATCATGCGACCTTCAAAAAAATGAAGGGTTAAAGGTAGATCGAATGCCTGGTACACTCAGGAATTATCAGAAGTCATTCATAAAAGAGATGATGCTGGGCCAAGGCCAGGAACACAGGCTTAGGCCCATACTGGTAAGCGTTTAATAAACTGGAGGAATCATTGTGTAAGAAAATCTGAAAGCTAAATCTGATTATTATGTAACCACTCTTTCGGATTGTAATGGGAACCAGCTAAATTCTGGAAAATTGTAAAATCCCTGAAGGGTACTACTTCCTACTCTCTGCCACAACAAATTAATTCAGAAACTGGCATCATTACAGAAAAAAATGCCATCATTTATCCATTTAATCACCAGTTTATTTCAGCGGGCTATCTCTTTTGAACTAACTAAGCCAATTCACAATGATATTGGACTGGATGCTGATAGGGGACACTTGCTGAATGATCAGAGAAATTATAGTAAAAGGTTTTCTTTTAGGCTATCTACAGAAAAATAAGTCCTGGATGCTTTGTTAGCAATAGACAACAAGAAATCAAAGGGCTGACCAATTGGATTCTGGTCTGCTTAAGTGTGCAGCACCCATCATTGTAGTCTCAACAACCTACAGTTTTTTGTTTAACATTGTTATCAGAAAATATTCAAAAGTATGGAAATCAGCTCTTGTGCTGCCACTCCATAAGAGCAGGGATAGTAGTGATCTTAATGATTATCGCCCACTTCAAGGCTTCCTTGTCTAGCTAAGATGTTTTAATGTAAACCAAGCAGGGTTGAGGCCTGGACATTGCAATATTACAGCAACCACTTTAGTTTTAATGATCTTGTCAATGGTTTAGACACTAAAATGAAATGTGCTGCTTTGTTAGTGGACCAGTCAAGAGCTTTGATACTGTTGATCATGCTATTTTATTTAATAAGTTGTCCTCGATAGGCCTGAGATCTGAAGCCTATTCATGGTTTATGATTATCTTCTTATGGGCAGGTGGGAAGGTAGTGTCCACCTGGCCAACATCAGGTGAAATTGCAGAGTGCAAAAGCTTAACTTCTTGTTAATCCAGCTACTGTGTCAGGAATTAAAAAAGGCTTTACGGCAAAAGCACACCATGCGATTATCTGAGGACAGCGCCCCCGCATACAAAAGCATAAAGAACATATTTCAACCAGGCGCCACAAAAGTCAGAAATAGCGATATAATAAATGCATTACCTTTGATGATCTTCTTCTGTTGGCACTCGAAAGGTCCCAGCTACATCACAAATGGTCCTTTTGTTTGATAATGTCCTTCTTTATATTCATAAAAACTCAGTTTAGCTGGCGCGCTTCAGTCAATAATCCACCCAATTCCCTCCATCAAATCAAATCAAATTAATTTTTATAGCCCTTCTTACATCAGCTGATATCTCAAAGTGCTGTACAGAAACCCAGCCTAAAACCCCAAACAGCAAGCAATGCAGGTGTAGAAGCACGGTGGCTAGGAAAAACTCCCTAGAAAGGCCAGAACCTAGGAAGAAACCTAGAGAGGAACCAGGCTATGAGGGTGGCCAGTCCTCTTCTGGCTAGGCCGGGTGGAGAGTATAACAGAACATGGCCAAGATGTTCAAATGTTCATAAATGACCAGCATTATCAAATAATACACTGCTCAAAAAAATAAAGGAAACACTAAGATAACACATCCTAGATCTGAATGAATGAAATATTCTTATTAAATCATTTTTATTAAATAAAAATCACACAAAAATGATCAATGGAAATCAAATTTATCAACCCATGGAGGTCTGGATTTGGAGTCACACTCAAAATTAAAGTGGAAAACCACACTACAGGCTGATCCAACTTTGATGTAATGTCCTTAAAACAAGTCAAAATGAGGCTCAGTAGTGTGTGTGGCCTCCACGTGCCTGTATGACCTCCCTACAATGCCTGGGCATGCTCCTGATGAGGTGGCAGATGGTCTCCCTAGGATCTCCTCCCAGACCTGGACTAAAGCATCCGCCAACTCCTGGACAGTCTGTGGTGCAACGTGGCGTTGGTGGATGGAGCGAGACATGATGTCCCAGATGTGCTCAATTGGATTCAGGTCTGGGAACGGGCGGGCCAGTCCATAGCATCAATGCCTTCCTCTTGCAGGAACTGCTGACACACTCCAGCCACATGAGGACTAGCATTGTCTTGCATTAGGAGGAACCCAGGGCCAACCGCACCAGCATATGGTCTCACAAGGGGTCTGAGGATCTCGTCTCGGTACCTAATGGCAGTCAGGCTACCTCTGGCGAGCACATGGAGGGCTGTGCGGCCCCCAAAGAAATGCCACCCCACACCATGACTGACCCACCGCCAAACCGGTCATGCTGGAGGATGTTGCAGGCAGCAAAACGTTCTCCACGCCGTCTCCAGACTGTCACGTCTGTCACATGTGCTCAGTGTGAACCTGCTTTCATCAGTGTGAACCTGCTTTCACAGCAAGGGCAAATTTTACAATCTTGGTGTTCTCTGGCAAATGCCAAACGTCCTGCACGGTGTGGGGCTGTAAGCACAACCCCACCTGTGGACGTCGGACCCTCATACCACCCTCATGAAATCTGTTTCTGACCATTTGAGCAGACACATGCACATTTGTGGCCTGCTGGAGGTCTTTTGCAGGGCTCTGGCAGTGCTCCTCCTGCTCCTCCTTGCACAAAAGTGGAGGTAGCGGTCCTGTTGCTGGGTTGTTGCCCTCCTACGGCCTTCTCCACGTCTCCTGATGTACTGGCCTGTCTCCTGGTAGCGCCTCCATGCTCTGGACACTACGCTGACAGACACAGCAAACCTTCTTGCCACAGCTCGCATTGATGTCCCATCCTGGATGAGCTGCACTACCTGAGCCACTTGTGTGGGTTGTAGACTCCGTCTCATGCTACCACTAGAGTGAAAGCACCGCCAGCATTCAAAAGTGACCAAAACATCAGCCAGGAAGCATAAGAACTGAGAAGTGGTCTGTGGTTATCACCTGCAGAACCACTCCTTTATTGGGGGTGTCTTGCTAATTGCCTATAATTTCCACCTGTTGTCAATTCCATTTGCACAACAGCATGTGAAATGTATTGTCAATCAGTGTTGCTTCCTACGTGGACAGTTTGATTTCACAGAAGTGTGATTGACTTGGAGTTACATTGTATTGTTTAAAGTGTTCCCTTTATTTTTTTGAGCAGTGTAATAATCACAGTAGTTGTCGAGGGTGAAACAAGTCAGCACCTCAGGAGTAAATGTCAGTTGGCTTTTCATAGCTGATCATAAAGAGTATCTCCGCTCCTGCTGTCTCTAGAGAGTTGAAAACAGCAGGTCTGGGACAGGTAGCACGTCCGGTGAACAGGTTTCATAGCCGCAGGCAGAACAGTTGAAACTGGAGCAGCAGCACGGCCAGGTGGACTGGGGACAGCAAGGAGTCATCATGACAGGTAGTCCTGAGGCATGGTCCTAGGGCTCAGGTCCTCTGAGTGAGAGAACGAAAGAGAGAAAGAGAGAATTAGAGAGAGCATACTTAAATTCACACAGGACACCGGATAAGACAGGAGAAGTACTCCAGATATAACAGACTTACCCTAGCCGCCCGACACATAAACTACTGCAGCATAAATACTGGCGGCTGAGAGGAGGGGTCAGGAGACACTGTGGCCCCATCCGATGATACCCCCAGACAGGGCCAAACAGGCAGGAGATAACCCCACCCACTTTGCCAAAGCACAGCCCCCACACCACTAAGGGATATTTTCAACCACCAACTTACCATCCTGAGACAAGGTTGAGTATAGCCCACAAAGATCTCCGCCACGGCACAACCCAAGGGGGGGCACCAACCCAGACAGGAAGATCACATCAGTGACTCAACCCACTCAAGTGACGCACCCCTCCTAGGGACGGCATGGAAGAGCACCAGTAAGCCAGTGACTCAGCCCCTGTAATAGGGTTAGAGGCAGAGAATCCCAGTGGAGAGAGGGGAACTGGCCAGGCAGAGACAGCAGGGTGGTTCGTTGCTCCAGAGCCTTTCCGTTCACCTTCACACTCCTGGGCCAGACTACACTCAATTATATGACCTACTGAAGAGATGAATCTTCAGTAAAGACTTAACGTTTGAGACCGAGTCTGCGTCTCTCACATGGGTAGGCAGACCATTCCATAAAAATGGAGCTCTATAGGAGAAAGCCCTGATTCCAGCTGTTTGCTTAGAAATTCTAGGGACAATTAGGAGGCTCTGGCGTCTTGTGACCGTAGCGTAGGGGTATGTACGGCAGGACCAAATCGGAAAGATAGGTAGGAGCAAGCCCATATAATGCTTTGTAGGTTAGCAGTAAAACCTTGAAATCAGCCCTTGCCTTATGAGGAAGCCAGTGTAGGGAGGCTAGCACTGGAGTAATATTATCACGTTTTTTGGTTCTCGTCAGGATTCCAGCAGCCGTATTTAACACTAACTGAAGTTTATTTTGTGCTTCATCCTGGTTGCCGGAAAGTAGAGCATTCCAGTAATCTAACCTAGAAGTAACAAAAGCATGGATTCATTTTTCTGTATTTTTGGACAGAAAGTTTCTGATTTTCTCAATGTTACGTAGATGGAAAAAAGCTGTCATTGAAACAGTCTTGATATGTTCGTGAAAAGAGAGATCAGGGTCCAGAGTAACGCCGAGGTCCTTCACAGTTTTATTTGAGACGACTGTACAACTATCAAGATTAATTGTCAGATTCAAAAGAAGATGTCTTTGTTTCTTGGTACCTAGAACAAGCATCTCTGTTTTGTCCGAGTTTAAAAGTAGAAAGTTTGCAGCCACCACTTCCTTATGTGGCTTCTAGCGAGAGCAATTTTGGGGCTTTACCATGTTTCATTGAAATGTACAGTGTGTCATCCGCATAGCAGTGAAGTGAAGGTTAACATGCATCTAGGGTATTGCGCAAGGTTAAATTGAGTTCCTCAGTTAGGTGGTTTACTGATTTTGTCGTCTGACGTCC